>NC_049206.1:61022788-61182788 GCF_013347855.1 Anguilla anguilla | reverse complement strand
CAGAACACCCACAGGCCCACACACGCCACACACAGCAGACTGCTCAGATTCACAGAGCTCAGCTCACAGTCACAGAGACTGCGGCTCTCGTGTGAAGATCAGTCAAAGCTTTTTTATTTTGGTTGCTTATGACATCATAAGTCTTACCTTGCTGTCTATTAGAGTCAGTCGGGTACAAGAAACTACAAATATTGATCCAGTCTCAGGTTCCACATACATTCCTGCTGAGCCAACAAAGCTACCCCATAAAACCTATTATATTAGCATTTAGCATGAAGGGCTATTCTGCCCAACACGGCATTAGGGCAGAACTGCTCACTGAGTAACCGTGCGAGTCAGGGGGCAGTACATCACAGGCCAGGGCCAATCACAGGACAGGGCCAATCACAGGCCAGAGCCAATCACAGGCCAGGGCCAATCACAGGACAGGGCCAATCACAGGCCAGAGCCAACGTTTAGCTCCCGCAGTCCCAGAGCACACAGGGAGTAGGAGAGACAGCAGAGGAGACAACAGAGTTTCACTTTCCCTCCTAATGAGGCGGGTGTCCTTGGTACCGCGCCCCCCTCCCCTCCACATGGCTGCACTCCCCCTCTGGGAGGAACATAAAACATCTCTGTAAATAACGCTTTTGCAGGACAGTGTTGACTTTGTCAGCAGGTGAACCCTCTGCAGAAATAAAGACCCTTTTAACTGGCTCTAATGTGAAGTGTTTTAGGGACTGGACTGTCTCTCTATTATTAAGACAGGGGTGTATTTTTCTTCCTTGGCCCAAACGGCTAAACCCGAATAGTTGCCCTTGCACCGTTTTATCTCCGCGGTAACCGTTCCCCGGCTGTGACTCACCGGCTCGCCCTGGTACCACTTCTCGTTGTATTTTTCGGCCGTTCTGAGACTGAAAGAGGCGTTGCGGGTGACGTCGTACATCTTGTTGTCCACAATGCCGTGGGACTCTGGGTAAAGGCCCTGTACAGCGTTAAACACACAGAGTAACTCATAATGCGCTAATGTAGCATTATAAACCCATTAAACACAGAGTAACTCAGTCACAATGCGCTAATGTAGCATTATAAACCCATTAAACACAGAGTAACTCAGTCACAATGCGCTAATGTAGCATTATAAACCCATTAAACACAGAGTAACTCAGTCACAATGCGCTAATGTAGCATTATAAACCCATTAAACACAGAGTAACTCAGTCACAATGCGCTAATGTAGCATTATAAACCCATTAAACACAGAGTAACTCAGTCACAATGCGCTAATGTAGCATTATAAACCCATTAAACACAGAGTAACTCAGTCACAATGCGCTAATGTAGCATTATAAAGCTCTTTAACACACAGAGTAACTCAGTCACAATGCGCTAATGTAGCATTATAAACCCATTAAACACAGAGTAACTCAGTCACAATGCGCTAATGTAGCATTATAAACCCATTAAACACAGAGTAACTCAGTCACAATGCGCTAATGTAGCATTATAAACCCATTAAACACAGAGTAACTCAGTCACAATGCGCTAATGTAGCATTATAAAGCTCTTTAACACACAGAGTAACTTAATCACAATGCGCTAATATAAAGTTTATAATGCACCCATTATAAAGTTATTAACACACGTGCGTACTCACGGTCACTATGGTGTAGTGATTGGAGGAAGTGCGTACTCACGGTCACTATGGTGTAGTGATTGGAGGAAGTGCGTACTCACGGTCACTATGGTGTAGTGATTGGAGGAAGTGCGTACTCACGGTCACTATGGTGTAGTGATTGGGGGAAGTGCGTACTCACGGTCACTATGGTGTAGTGATTGGGGAAAGTCTTTGTAGGGTATGCAGGCCTCATGTGTGGGGTGGAGGTACCACAATTTTCTAAAAAGGAAAAGATGAATAAAACAAAATAAGTGTAAACATAGATAAATATTTGACCCCTGAAACACCACGCAGTACCGATATGAAGCTCTGCCGCTCAGCTCCTCTGACCCGAGCAGCGGGGTGCTGGGGGTGGGGGGGCTGGGGGTCAGGGGGCTGGGGGTCGGAGGGCTAGGGGTCAGGGGGTTGGGGGTCGGGGGTCAGGGGGTCGGGGGGCTGGGGGTTAGGGTGCTGGGGGTCAGGGGGCTGGGGGTCAGGGTGCTGGGGGTCGGGGGGCTGGGGGTCGGGGTGCTGGGGGTCGGGGGTCAGGGTGCTGGGGGTCGGGGTGCTGGGGGTCGGGGTGCTGGGGGTCGGGGGGCTGGGGGTCGGGGTGCTGGGGGTCGGGGGGCTGGGGGTCGGGGGCTGGGGGTCGGGGTGCTGGGGGTCGGGGGGCTGGGGGTCGGGGGGGGTCGGGGGTCGGGGGGCTGGGGGTCGGGGTGCTGGGGGTCAGGGGCTGGGGGTCGGGGGTCGGGGGGCTGGGGATCGGGGTGCTGGGGGTCAGGGGGCTGGGGGTCGGGGGCTGGGGGTCGGGGGTCGGGGGGCTGGGGACTCACTCAGCTTGCTGATGACCGGCAGCAGACCGCCGTAGGCTTTCAGGTAACCGGCTCGGAAACCGTCCAGAGACACCAGGATCACGGGGGGCCTCGGGAACCTGGAAAACACGCGCCAGAGCTGAACATACTGAACACGGCGTGTAAAACGTGCCTTATGTGTGATACCAACACTTATTCTATCATTAGTTCTGATACTTCCCACCGTCGACCGTATAAGGCAAGTTTAGATCAATAACACACGTTCTGATTGGCTGGTTATTTTCTTTTCACGAAACAGACAGTTACAGGAAGACGACACACAGAACCGTATCAGGACATGAACGAAGGATCAGTCTGACTTTACGCCTTGGAAACAATCGGCCTGGAAACAATTGGCCTGGAAATATTCGGCCTGGAAACAATCTGCCTTTTTCCTTGCCTTGGACTTGGAGATAAACTCGAGCACTAGGTGTTTTTGTTGGAGAATCAGGGGCTTGTTCAGATTCGCTGTTCAGTTCAGCGCTCTGAGCTGCAGTAATAAGCAGCTGTTTCTCAACCATTCTGTTCCGTGTAAAATATGTCAGTAAGACAAAGAGCAGCTTTAGTAATGGGGCCAGAGAAACCCACTCACCCAACACTCATTATCCCTCCTTATTCAGCAGATCGCTCTGCGTGGGTGAGAGTGGCAGGGTGAGCGTGGCAGGGTGAGAGTGGCAGGGTGAGAGTGGCAGGGTGGGCGTGGCAGGGTGAGAGTGGCAGGGTGAGACTGGCAGGGTGAGCATGGCAGGGTGAGAGTGGCAGGGTGAGCGCAGTCAGATGGAGGCCCTGTACCGCCATTCAGCAGAGGGACTGACACAGCTGGATATACGCTGTCCAGACACAACATGAGAGGCGGGTAATCCAGTCTCTCCCTGCCCTCCAGAGGAACCGCAGCGCTTTTGTGTGGTTTCACATCCTCTTAATGAGGCTGCAGCTACCGCACAAGAGACAGCCACGCAAGCGTGGGCGGGTACACACACACACACACACACACACACACAGAAACCCACAGACCCACACACACACACACACACACGCACAAGCATGCACAAACACACAGACTCATGTACACAAGCACACACAAAAACTCACACGTGTGGATTTAACAAGCTTTTTACTGCCTCTCTGAGCTGATCTGGCATCCGGTTGTGTTTAAATAGGTTTCTTGCCCTGCAGGGACCTCTGTTCCAGTCTACACAACATAAGAGCGTGTTTCTGTTCCAGTCTACACAACGCAAGAGCGTGTTTCTGTTCCAGTCTACACAACATAAGAGCGTGTTTCTGTTCCAGTCTACACAACGCAAGAGCGTGTTTCTGTTCCAGTCTACACAATGCAAGAGCGTATTTCTGTTCCAGTCTACACAACGCAAGAGCGTGTTTCTGTTCCAGTCTACACAACGCAAGAGCGTGTTTCTGTTCCAGTCTACACAACGCAAGAGCGTGTTTCTGTTCCAGTCTACACAACGCAAGAGCGTGTTTCTGTTCCAGTCTACACAACGCAAGAGCGTGTTTCTATTCCAGTCTACACAACATAAGAGCGTATTTCTGTTCCAGTCTACACAACGCAAGAGCGTGTTTCTGTTCCAGTCTACACAACGCAAGAGCATGTTTCTGTTCCAGTCTACACAACACAAGAGCGTGTTTCTGTTCCAGTCTACACAACGCAAGAGCGTGTTTCTGTTCCAGTCTACACAACATAAGAGCGTGTTTCTGTTCCAGTCTACTCAACGCAAGAGCGTGTTTCTGTTCCAGTCTACTCAACATAAGAGCGTGTTTCTGTTCCAGTCTACTCAACATAAGAGCATGTTTATGCACAGGACCAATTCCAGACAGAAATAAACGTCTACAGACGCACAGGCTCACAGACCACACCAAAGGAGAGCAGACTGCAATTTCATAAGACCCCGAGGCAGAAACCACTCCATTCAGACCTCTTGGTTAGACAGGGCTACTGGTAATTTCTACATTGGTAGGTTGCTATCCAGGAGAAGCATCTATTTAAGAGCAGGGCAAGAAATGGCAGAACAGGAAGAGCAAGAAGACATGACTGTGGTGGCAGAAGAAGGCTCCTTTGATCTAGAGTACTGTATTTACAGGTGTGAGATTTTGGGCGTTATTGTTATGACGACCTGTGATTAAATAAGGAACCCAAACAGGGATTTCTGACCAGTCCTGATTGGGCTTTCCTATTGGCTGGTCAGTCCTGACTGGGCTTTCCTATTGGCTGGTCAGTCCTGACTGGGCTTTCCTACTGGCTGCTCGTTTTCAGCACAAGCAAATTTATGGTTGATTTGTGTTTTCTTCTGTACACTTTTCTCCTCAGTAATCACCACCACAACATCACCACTATGAAAGAGAGAAACAAAGACAGACAGAGAGAGAAACACAGAGACAGAGCCAGAGAGAGAGAGAAAGGCAGAGTCAGAGAGAGAGCGACAGAGAGAGAGAGAGAGAGAGAGAGAGAGAGAGAGAGAAACAAAGAGACACAGAGCCAGAGAGATAGAGAGAATAACAGAGAAAGAGGAACAAAGTGACAGAGAGACACAGAAACAGAGAGAGACAGGAGGGATAAACACTCTAAATGCGCCCCCCCCCTTCCCGCCCCCCCTCTCCTTGTAGTAACGGGTGCAGCCGAGGTCAGCAGGCAGGATGCGTGAGCGGGTCAGCTCCGGCCAGCTATTTCGTTTCTGAAGTCAGGTCGGAGAGGTGCGTGCCTTACCCCGCCGGACACTGCGGAGACTCCAGGTCCTCACACGTCCCCTCCACCCAGGGCTGCTCCCCTAAATCATCACAAAACCACAGTCATCACCGCGCCAAGAAACACAGAGTTTCAACTCCAGCCGCGTCAGGACATCTACGGGGCCGCTGGCAAGCTGTCAGGCCAGGTAGAGAAACAATGGGGGGGAAGAGGAATGAGTCCGGATGGCCGGGCATTCCTCTGGAGCGTACAAAACAGGGAGGAGTTTTTACAACAACAGAAACAGGGGACAAGCTACGCTAAAATAAATAAAATAAAAGAACCCGTCAGCGCAGGGGGCTCTTACCTCGGCACACCTGGCTGTAGCTGGAGCAGCAGTCTCCCGCGCCGGCGCAGTCGTCTGCGCAGGAGCACAGGCTTCCCGCCAGCCTGCGCTCCCCGCACCGGAACTTGGTGCAGGCCCACAGGCGCACTGCGGAGACGAGCGCACAGCGTGAGGACTCGCGCACGACCACCGACCTCACCCCCCCCCCCAACCCCCCCCCCGGGCCCGCGCTGCCATGACAAGCACCAAACAGGAAGCGGTCGCTAGGCATGCGAAGCGGTCAGAGTCACAGGAGCCCGCGTTTCAGACGAGCCAGTCAGAGCGAAACTTTCGGTGCTGACGTGGGCGTGTGCGGTCCAATACCGGACTCAAATAACCCCTGACATCAGAGCCGAATTAACACCAGACATGTTCCTGCTAGTCACGCTGCGTTCGGACGAAGGCTCCAGGCTCCAGAGGAACTCTGCAGAAGAGCCAAACCCAGGCTGCTCGACCTGCCTCAACCCCCCCCCCCCCCAGACTGCTCGACCTGCCTCAGCCCCCCCCCCCCACCCAGGCTGCTCGACCTGCCTCAGCGCGGTCAGTCTGACCCCCCCCACCACCCAGGCTGCTCGACCTGCCTCAGTGCAATCAGTCTGACCCCCCCCCCCCACCCCCCCGTGCTGTGATACGAGACTCCGCACACACAAGCGGGAAGGCTATCCATCGCCGCATTTTGCGCACACAGTAACCATTCCAGCAAGCCAGATGTGGAATATTATTCACGAAAAAAGACATCGCCGGGGTGGGTGTGTCACAGGGGCTCACTGCTCACACGGGGGACAGACTGTTTTCGGCAGAAATAGAGAAATTCCCGGCAAACACGGCACACCTGGAACCCCTTAACATTGAGAAAGGAAGCTGAAGCTAAGCGCCCTGCTGTACACTCTGTTTTTCACATTAACGGTACAATCTGATATCACCAAAAACAGCAAAAAAAAGAAAAGATAAACACACACGCACTTCTGTGGAAGAATAATAAATACAAGATAATTCATCTGCGGTTTCACTGAGACCCAGCTGTTGAGAGCGGTAGCCAGGATTGTGAGAATCGTATCTGATGAATGTTAAGAGGACGGTGAGGGATTTGGGCTGGACGGACACGGCCCAGGGCCCAGGGCCTCCACACCAATGCAGGTCACCTGTTCAGAAGGGACAGGGTCTCCGCACCAATGCAGGTCACCTGTTCAGAAAGGACAGGGCCTCTGCACCAATGCAGGTCACCTGTTCAGAAGGGACAGGGTCTCCGCACCAATGCAGGTCACCTGTTCAGAAAGGACAGGGCCTCTGCACCAATGCAGGTCACCTGTTCAGAAGGGACAGGGCCTCTGCACCAATGCAGGTCACCTGTTCAGAAGGGACAGGGCCTCTGCACCAATGCAGGTCACCTGTTCAGAACGGAATAAAACTTCAGGGTCATGAACAGAGCAAAACGGCCGAACCCTTCAGGAACGATCCACCGTCCGGACATCGCTTCAGTTACTCCAGCTAAATATGAAGCTTTCAAACTGAAGGTTTGTTTGTGACCACAACGCAACACAGCCGGTACTTAAAGAGTAATTACACTCATTGTTTCAGCCAGGCCCCGCCTAATACGCGGTTTTGAAAAAAATGCGTCCTGGGCTGGGCGGAGTAGGCCTGCCCATCTCATCCGCATAAAGTCTTCCATATAAACAGTCAAACTAGGAATTACAGATCAAATGTGAATCCAGATTCAGCGATCACATGGCCTGTTTCTCACCTCAGATGTTTTCAGATACACATTGTAGTGGAATATGAGAAGGTACACAAACAGGCTGCCATGTTTCTCCGGGCTGAACAACGCTGGGCAGAAACCAGCCCAGCCAATCAGGCACTGGCAGTGTCCCGACTTTGTGGGCATCAAAGATTTATGGGCAGCAATTTACCAGCTGGATATCTTGATTGACATCTTCATGATGTACGAGTATCTCCAAACAGATATCATGATTGGGGTGGGGCCAGAGAGGAATGCAGAAACGTTATGGGGCAGCACCCAGATGTCTACCAGCAGGCATGCAAACACATTTACAACTAAAAATGAAAGTGATCTAGGGTGTAATTAACACGCAGAAATACACCACTGTAAATACTGTGTACACGCTGGTATGTTATAATTTGCTTTGCAGAATACATATCATTCATCTGGTGTTTATGGAAGAAATTTAAGTTTAGGAGGTGTTACGTCCCCAGCCCGCTCACTGGCGCCCCTAGTGGTGCTGCTTCCTTTGCTTTTCCTCCGTGTTTCTTTCTTTAACTGCAGGATTGGCAGCACCTGACGGAAGCCCTTTATGACGAGCCCTGTGATGTCATAGAGGGGGATTCACTATGGCAACGCACTGGGCTCCACGCTGCCTGGATTCTGTTTGGCCTTGTTGTTAATATAACCATTTCTGTGTGTAAATAATTGAATCTCTTTCATAAACATGTGGTTTTCCGTCCTTTTTGTTGCGACTGGCCCGGGGCTGGCGGTAACATAGGCAATCAACATTCCAGCTTTCAGCACCAGAACCTTTATTGAGAGGCCAATTTGTCTCGGGTAATTTCAGGAGACTTCGGGTAAACTTTGCGCCCGAGGATGAAGCAGAAGGCAGCGAGCGCGATCGTGTGCAGAAGGCAGTGAGCGCGATCGCGTGCAGAACGCAGCGAGCGCGATCGCGTGCAGAACACAGCGAGCGCGATCGTGTGCAGAACGCAGCGATCGTGTGCAGAACGCAGTGAGCGCGATCGTGCGGGTGACTAATCTGAACGGTTATAGCGAGGAAAAGATGCTTCGGCCCTTTCAAAGGACGGATGGCACAACCTCCATTCTGGCAAACTTCGGCAGAAAGAGAGTCCGACTAACTGATCCCACAGAAAGTTCTTTCTTGCCAGAGGATTGTAGTGAAGCAACGAGCCAGAGCGCAAAAATCGGAGAGAGATGTTTTCTGGACTCGCTCCGCAGAACGCGTCTCAGTGAAAACCTCTCTTCCCCAGAACGACGCTGAGAAGCAGAATCAGAGAGCAGAATCTGGCTGCCAGGTTGGGGGGGGGGGGCGCCCCCTGCCCCCGCGCATAATAACAAACAGCCTGACGGCCAGATGCGCCCCCAGTGCCCCCAGTGCCCCCCCTGCTCACCACTACAGAGCCCACAGTGGAGAGGGACTTTTCCATGTGGGTTTCAGCTAAGCTGGCGGCTCACACACACACACACACACACACACACACACTCACACACACACACACACACACACACACACACTCACAGCCAGACTCACACACACACACACACTCACACACACTCACAGCCAGACTCACACACACACACACACTCACACACACTCACAGCCAGACTCACACACACACACAAACACTCACAGCCAGACTCACACACTCACACACACACACACACACACACAAACACTCACACACACTCACAGCCAGACTCACACACTCACACACACACACACACACTCACAGCCAGACTCACACACACTCACAGCCAGACTCACACACACACACACACACTCATAGCCAGACTCACACACTCACACACACACACACTCACAGCCAGACTCACACACTCTCCACTCCTCTTTCATGTCTCTGTTTGGACTATAAATGACGTTCAATCCCCCCCCCCCCCCCCCAATAAAAAAGGAGCACTTTAATCTTTTCCAGCTGTTGAGAATGCTTTTTCCTGTTCTGGATGGTGGTAGCCCCAGGATCAAATATAAACTTAATAAAGTATATTTTGTGTCCTTGTACGGACACCTGACAGTAACACACTCCACTACGGACACCTGACAGTAACACACTCCACTACGGACACCTGACAGTAACACACTCCACTACGGACACCTGACAGTAACACACTCCCCTACGGACACCTGGCAGTAACACACTCCACTACAGACACCTGACAGTAACACACTCCACTACGGACACCTGACAGTAACACACTCCACTACGGACACCTGACAGTAACACACTCCACTACGGACACCTGACAGTAACACACTCCACTACGGACACCTGGCAGTAACACACTCCACTACGGACACCTGACAGTAACACACTCCACTACGGACACCTGACAGTAACACACTCCACTACGGACACCTGACAGTAACACACTCCACTACGCACACCTGGCGGCGAGGCACACGCCTCTTCCTGAGAAACGTGCAGTGAAAACGTTGCCGGCTCCACCCAGGAGGCCGCGGGCGCGTGGTGTGGTTGCCGTGGAGACGGGCAGACGACTCACTCGGTGCCACGCACACTTCCTGGTAGTCCAGGCAGCAGGTCCCCTCCGCCTGGCAGGCGGGGTCACAGCGGCACGCCGCAGCCCCGTCCCCGCGGTCCGACGCACACCTCGTCCTGCAGCTGGTCGCCGCTGGAGACGGAGAAGGGGGTTACACAGCATCCCAGAAACTGATGGCACGGAGCCTGGAGGTTGCAGGTTCGATTCCTCAATGTCTAACTTCCTGTCTCTGTCTTTACCACAGGCATCCTCTCCTGTCTCTCTTTCTTTATGCGGGGTATGTCTTTGCATGCCTTAGGGAAGAGCGTGAGTTATACAATAATTAAGGACATGGCAACATTTAGAAGGATGTGGTTTACTGGGGCAGGGGGGTGGGGGGGCAGGGGGGTGGGGGAGGGGTGTTTGTGTGGCAGATGGTGAGGTTGTTTGAGTTGAGTGCTGTGTTTATTCTTTATTTTTATTTGTTTTTGGGGGGGGTGAAGATGCTATTTTAGAAAGTGCTGGTTTTCTGTGAGCTGGCAGAGCTTAATGTGTGTTCAGTGAAGTAACATCAAATATAAAATCCTCCCTCTAAACATGCAATAAAAAACAGCTTTTTATAACAACAGAGGGATCCAACATCCTGCTTGAGAAAAAGGCAAAAACACATCTAGCCAAAGTCTCTCAATCACACTTCTAATAAATCTGCAAACATCTTTCAGAACTTCTGCATGGTTTTCTGACCCGAACCCACAAACTCTGCGCCAGCAGTTATGAATTTTACCTTCCAGGGCACAGCGTCGCTTCAGCACGACAACAACCACCAGGATGATGATCAGCAGACACAGCAGCAGCACCTGGGCAGGGGAACAGGGCATCACAATCATTACAACACATTACATAACATCACACTACATCACACAACATAACATCACACTACATCACATAACATACCATCACACTACATCACATAACATCACACTACATCACATAACATAACATCACACTACATCACATAACATACCATCACACTACATCACATAACATACCATCACACTACATCACATAACATACCATCACACTATATTACATAACATTACATTACATTACATTACATTAGACTACATAACGTTACATTAAATAACACTACATCTCATTACGTGACATTACTTACACCGAAAACAGTTCTACTGGAGCAGGAGACCAAAGAGCAAGAGTGGACCTCAACACGCAAAGAGCAAGAGTGGACCTCAACACGCAAAGACCAAGAGTGGACCTCAACACGCAAAGACCTGTGTGGGCCTGTGTGCTGCAGTCTACGAAGAAACACTCAGATCAAGCCGCGGTGGTCCTGAATTTTAAGTTATTTAATTTAAGTTTAAAAAGATTTATTCTGAAGTCATGGAAGAAGACGAGAGAGACGTGTAAATGACCCTGGTATTGCACTCCCACTGGTGCTGTTTGGCCCTCACAGGCTACAGTAGGCTACCGTAAATAAATTACTTTTTTAAACAAACTACCATTTTTTTCCGAAGCTTGCATCTGGCAGCTCTGAAACCAAGTTTGAGGTTTTTTTTTTTTGTGGGGAGGAGGGGGGGGGGGGCGCTGCCCTGGCCAAAGTCCCGGGACAGCCAGGCCCACTTTAGCATGTCTGTCCAAAAGGTAAACAAACAGTCTGGTGGAAACCTACTGCTCAGGAGCCCGAGGTCACCTGAGGTGGCTTCTGTGGGACAAACAAAAACCTGGAGAAAGAGCCTGTGTGGAGTGAGCAGGGGTTTCAGAGCTGGTGCATTAAAACAGGGCTGAGACACGTGTGCCCCTCACCCCATTAAACCAGGGCTGAGACACATGCACCCAAAACAGGGCTGAGAAACGTGTGCCCCTCACCCCATTAAACCAGGGCTGAGACACATGTACCCAAAACAGGGCTGAGACACGTGTGCCCTTCACCCCATTAAACCAGGGCTGAGACACGTGTACCCAAAACAGGGCTGAGACACGTGTGCCCCTCACCCCATTAAACCAGGGCTGAGAC
Organism: Anguilla anguilla; assembly: GCF_013347855.1. NCBI lineage: Eukaryota > Metazoa > Chordata > Actinopteri > Anguilliformes > Anguillidae > Anguilla > Anguilla anguilla. Next base: position 61,170,964 of record NC_049206.1, on the reverse strand, counting down.
ACGTGTACCCAAAACAGGGCTGAGACACATGTGCCCCTCACCCCATTAAACCAGGGCTGAGACACATGTACCCAAAACAGGGCCGAGACACATGTGCCCCTCACCCCATTAAACCAGGGCTGAGACACATGTACCCAAAACAGGGCCGAGACACGTGTGCCCCTCACCCCATTAAACCAGGGCTGAGACACGTGTACCCAAAACAGGGCTGAGACACATGTACCCAAAACAGGGCTGAGACACATGTACCCTTCACTCCATTAAAACAGGGCTGAGACACATGTACCCAAAACAGGGCCGAGACACGTGTGCCCCTCTCCACAAGTCTCTAACGGCTGAAGTCTAGCAGCTTCACCCCATCAAAACAGGGCCGAGAGCTCTCAGCCGAGCCCAAACCGTCTCTACCAGGCGTGAGTCATCTCTCCTTTCTCTCCAACTTAATCCAGCGTCTCTAAGCCTCTCCCAGCTGAAGTCTGGACGCACAAGTTAGAGAAGCGAAGCGAGGGGCCCGTCGCTAATTATGGGCGCAGGAAACGGGAGCCGCTGCCTCGAGGTTTAACGTTTCCCAACCAACCGGGAGGTCCAACGCCACAGCAGCTCCACAACCAACCGGGAGCTCCAACGCCACAGCAGCTCCACGTGCGAGAGGTAGCCCCGCATTTCGCCTGCTCCGCGTCTCGCCTGCCCCCGTTTCGCCTGCACGTAAAGCCAAGGCCTGCTACGCAAACACAGCGGCTGTGTGCGGGAGACGGATGTGTGGGAGACGGATGTGTGGGCTCTGCCCGTGAGAAAGCACACAGCTCACCTTCATACGCCGACCATCAAACATCCTTCAGAAATATCACACTTCTAGATCAACCTGAAACCTTTTTGTGTCGCATCTGCAAAACTGCATTGACACCAGATTTCCCTGATGATAGGCAGAGTGGAGGAAGAGGTGGCAAAGTGCTGGCGAATATCTCGCTCTATGTTTCGGCTGCGTGGGGGGGTTACTGGGCTCCAGGCGAGTGGAGAGGGGTGGAGTGGAAGGGCAGGAAGGGAGAGACTGTGACCGTGAGAGTGAAGATTGCAGCAAAAACATCACAGCGAAAATCACACTAAATACGGGCGTCAGCTCTATTCTGTCAGTTAGTTATGTAAACCTACTTCTAAAGGCCATAAGAATCTGTCTTCATGCCAAATACGCTCCCTAGATAGTATCAAATTGTTTTTTTATAGGCATGTTTTTATGTCATAGAACATAAAAAGTATGCTATTGTCTACTGAAGGCGAACTTGCACTAACAGCACATTCAGAAGACCGTAAAGAGAATACTAACAGTAAAAAACAGTAAACAGAACAGTAAAAAGTCAAATTTCCTATACAATGAGGAATAAAATAATTACAGTGTGGTACTTGGTATATACAGCCTACATTTCTCTCTCTCTCTCTCGCTCTCTGTTTCTCTCTCTCACACACACACACACACACTCACTCACACACACACTGGACAAGATGACCCCTCAGGGGGAAGAAGTCCAAAATCAAAGCTATCAGGCAAGTGTCTGATGTATTTAGAGCCACCCGGATTATTCTTGCGATTTTCACTTGTATTGTTATTATTATCATTATTATTATTATTATTGTGCATTTATTCATATTATTCTGCTTATTATTGTTATTATTGTTGTATGGTTATTAGTATTATTATTACTGTTATTATTATTAGCCTATTACTACTATTAGTAGTAGTAGTAGTAGTAATAGTTTCAACAAGTCCACTGCATGACAACCGAACATGGATATTTTAAACTTTCTCCTGTGCCCACACATGCTGTCCTCCCACATGTACTCCACAGCAGGACAGCTGAATGCGCGCGACATTGACATTCTCATACTCATAATCACCGTATAAACAGTTTTCATGGAAAAACTGAAGAAATCGCGAAATACGTGTTTTTCTGATGTCGTGTACTAATCCAGAGTTGCATATAATTACAAATGTCATTTAGGCCAATGAAAAAAAACACGTCGTGTGACTTGCGTGCGCGAGGCTTTAGCGCCGCTGGTGACCGCTACTGTAGAGGCTACTCACCCCAATTATAATTTTCATGTTTGACTTTCTCCTCTTTGCGCTATCGGCGCACGGGCTCTGCGAATCCGTCCCACTGGACCCCAGTAAGGTAGCGGCTTGCGCTTTTGAATTTTCATCGCCTTTGGAAACTTCCCTCGGTTTGTCCGCTCTCTCCATTCCCTACCTATTTACGTTATTACGTCTTCACTTTCTAGTAAAGTTGTAACTTCTATTTTCCCCCGCTTCGGACTTTGTAGAACTCAAACCAGAACCGCCCTCTTTCCCCCGGTGACGAATCCGAGGGTTCCACTTCATAAACGCTCCACCGCCTGAGAGGAAATAAGAGCATTCACTTTCCTCAGTACAAAGGGTATGGTGAGCACGCTTTCCCTCGTCCCTGCTAGGACGTGAACCGAGTTAAAGGAGTGACTTAGTTTCCTCCTATACCGGGACGTCTGGAGAAAAAAATGGGCCGTATAGGGTTTAAATTCATCCCTATCCACCACCGGTGAACACGGTGAGGAGGAGCGCTGACACAGCCTAACAGCTGTTTCCGCTGCCTGTCACAACCTGCTATGGCCACGTTAAGAAATACTTTCATTCTTATTCATAACGGTGCCCTTTGAGCGTCGTGTCCACGCGCAGCTCTGGCACCGAGACTTGAGACGCTCCTAGAGATTTTTCCCCAGAGAAACCGCATAAACATTCGACTTCATTAAATCAGGTAAGGAAAACAAGCGAAACAGCACTACGGGTATACTGACGCCCTCTGCTGGAAATGTACAACCTCGCCCGTTTAGTCTGGTGCGCTGGTGGAACAGTAGAAGCAAAACTATGTACATCGAATCATAATTGGCCTGTTGGGACATACTTTGGAGGAGCTGCAGATTTTTTTAAAAAAGAAGCCTTTTCCCTTGAAGCACCCTGTCGTGTCACCCATGTTCATTGTGCTTAAGATGGATTCGAGCAGCAGTGTGACCGGACTGTGAACTTAACCCTCGCTAATTATTAACACTTGCAGTATCAGCAATGTACTGTTTTTCAGTGCGTTAGTATCAGAGCTGTTGATTTCCTTACTCAACGATTTGCTACCAAAAGCCCACCACTGACATATAGAACCAGTAATTGTGACAAGATATACGTAAGACAAATACTCGATAATAATACAGATGCCTGTTGTAGACTACAACCGTTTGAAAGATATCTTGCGTTAGCAAGGTAACAACATGAAGTTTAAAAAAAAAAGAAAAATCTGCAGAAATGTTTTTTTCCCCCCCTTTTGGTGTCTGGTGGGAACACCAGAGGACTGTGAGAAAATGTCTGAATGAGCAGCAGACTGAGAAGAATTCTGAAAAAAAAAAAACTAAAACAAATACATGCTCATATTAACAATCAAAGGTCGACAGCGAGTTGAGAACCTGACATTGTGCAAACTCAACAAAGCTTGACACCATTTAAAACTTTTAAACTAAGGTGCTTTTTTCAGTAAAATGACACCTCTGTCATACAATACCGTTCAACGCTGTAACGATACAAACCCACTAACATTCTAACGTGGGATCTGACAAGCTGGGAATTCCCTGGCTACAATTAGTGGTTCACTGAAACCCATTCCCAAATGAGAACCTTCCCATTCCCAAATGAGCACGGATTCTGGAGGTCCCTGGGTCATTCTGTTTTAGTCACCATGTTGATCCAAAGGAAGAGGAAGCCGTGTGTGTGTGTGTGGGGGGGTGGGGGGGGGGGTGCACGCATGCATGACACATGGATGTATGGTTGGGGTTGGGTGGGGTGGGGGGGTGGCGGGGACAGCTCTATTCAGCTCTATTCACATGACAGGCTCGTACCACCAGGAGGCATAGGACATTAAGGCCTTTTTAACACACACACAAACACAAGCATACATGGAAACATGCCTGCAAGCATACACATGCATATAATCAGAAATACAAATGCACAAACACACACAAAGCACACACACATGAATGCACACATACATGTACAAGCATGCACACGATTGCACACACATGAATGTGCACACACACATGCACAGCACACACACACAAATACAAACAAACATACAAGTGCAAGTGCATGAATTGAAAGCACACACATCCACAAATACAAAATAATAATGAACTTTATGTTGTTTCTTTCATATGCTCAAAGAGCTTTAAAATATAGCAGTAAAGAATTCTCTAATTTCTACATGGTGAAAATGGTGAAACCATGACTCCTTAAAATGTCAAAATAAAATAACTTTAAATGAGAAAAATCCACAGTAAAATGTTTTTACTTTTCTGCCAGAAGAGAGCAGTGTTGACTCACACGCTCATCATGTGGCGCGTGTGTTTGTCTACCCGCTAAGGACCATGGGAGAAAAGAAGACTAAGAAACCTATAAAACCTGTTTCATAAGCAGGAAATTGATGTGCAGGTGAGTCTAATTATTGGAAAAGCTGTATATGAAAAAGGAAAATAAAGAATTGTCAAAATGTCGATATGCAGGCATTTTTGACAAAATAGATTGTATATAATTATATTAGTCATTGCAATGACCACAAGTAAGGCATCGCATCACACCCCGCCCCGCCCCCCCCCCAGGTATGATACTGAATGTGTTTAGTATCTATCATAATGCGGACAAGACGCTTGCAGACAACATTACCTACTATGCCTACTATGCCTACTATGATGTCACCAATAACCCAAGTCACTCTGGCTGATTGAAGGGATTAAATCACATTAGGATGGATTTTCTGGGAAACGTCCCATCCACGCCATTCCACTCTGGAGTACGGGACCGCAAGGAAGTGTGGAATTAGGCCCCGATCCTTCCAGGCTCCAGACGCGTCACACTTATAAATAGAAATAAAAACCGCTTCCTGCAATTATAGGGATGACAGGACTAATCTACAGCCACATGCCGCCAACATCGCTGCTCTGTGCACTTGGCGAACTGAGCAAAGCGTACATTCAGCTCTGCAGAGTTTATATCCAGATGTGATGAAACGTGCTGTACTGGTGTAACGCTCTCTGTGTATGCTCTCTTGCATTTGGTTAATTGCGCACATTTTAAATGTGTTGATGATCAGTTAAAGTGAAGCTGACTGAGTTGCTTTTGTCCGTTAGGACTGACACCCGTAACTGATGGTGTTGTAGGAAACCAGGATGAAGGCTGCTTCCTTAATTTTAATGAAGCTTAACTTAACATTATACTGTACATGCAATGTGTGTGAGTGTGTATGTGAGAGTGTGTGTGTGTGTATGTGAGAGAGAGTGCGTGTGTGTGTGTGTGTATGGACAGGGGGGTGCAGCTCAGATACTGTGGCGAATGCAAGTGGTCCCTGAGCCAATCAGAGGGGATCGTTCCCCAGTGCAGAGTTGGGATTGGCTCGCTCTCATGGTTCTCCTGGGTGTCACAAGCCGTTACTTCTCTAACACTTCAGAGGGATCGCCTACGGCAACGGGGGAACCGCCAGCCCAAACTTCCTGTGACCTTCTGCGGCCCTCCCCTTAGCATTCCTGAAAAGCGCTTTACCATCTATGATCTTTATTTCTGATCTGTTATCCTTAGAAGTATGATGATGACCATTCTTATTATTATCATAATTATCATTATCATAACCATCATGGAAAATGTCCTCATGTTTGTTATTGGCTTACTTGAAGCTGAAAATACTGTGTATGCAAACAAATAATATGAATGTACTTCTTTTAAAGCATACATAAAAGGAATTGTACTTCATATTTCACTGCACACTTTACATTATGCTGTTCTTGTAAGTAATACATTATTAGATATTAATAACAAGCATTGTGTTCAAAATGTGATTGTTGCTAGTTAGTCTGCATTATTAAATGTAAGCAAATGTGTTGCTAAGAAAGAGGATAGGGAGGCCCAATTGGCTGTTGACGAGGGATTACAGCATATCAACAGTAAGTATTTAAACAAGTGTGAGATTTCACCCTGTGGGAGCTCTGGGCCTCCTCCTAAATCCTTTTTTAAAAATCAATTGTGTGATTTAAGAAAGTTTAATGCCGTTATTAATTCGCTGTTAAACAACACTTTGCAGCTCAGTGTTACATATAATTCTCGCATCGATTCGGTTAATGGCCTGCCTCAGATTGTGTTGCTAGGAGAAGCAAGAAAACACGGGTGCCATGAGCTGGAGATGATTTAGCACGTAGCCTTGGCTACCTGTCTGAGGAACACCCCCAACTGCCCCCGCCCGCTCCCCCCAGCGAGCAGTGAGGCCTATGTAGGCTACTCCCTGAAATCGATACCAGCCCACAGAAAACCGTCTATAATAACACAGAACTACATAGACTCCCTAAGCCTGTGTTTAGCTGTGGAGTTCAAATGAAAAGGCCGGTCTGTTTGATTAACTTAGAGCCCCAGCAGAACTCTCCGTGACACCTCTGCCAGGCAGAACAACGAACAATCCCGCCTGAATAATGCATCTGTCCATGTAGAGGGAGAGGTTTAAGAATTTATTAGCTCAGAGATACGAGGCCTGGCTTCCCAAGAGATGTAAGCACTTTAAAATCGAGGTGAAATTTTTATGACGGCGTGAATAATTTATGCGGCAGTGCTGAACGCACTGTTTTGACGCGCTTGTGTCAACAATGCGGAGCCACGCCTTCTGACCATCGGTGTGGTGCTTTCGCGTGTCCCCTCCAGGTGTCCTATCCTAGGCGTGCGGGTAACACCTGTCATGTGCCTCTGCGAGACAACCGCGCCTTGAACATCATTAATTCATGAAAGGGGTCATGCGTTTCGCTTATGGATACGAAATTTGACATCCCAACGGATAATTTATCTGAGCAATGCTGCGGTGCGCTCGAGATTCCCCAGAACCTTGCTGAGCCGCAGTATTCGCCGGGGAAAGCCGCGCAGCCCTCTGAAGCACTATGGGAAACCCGCTTCAGCCGCCGCGCTAGTTCTGCTTGTTTGGGCGAAACTGCGCAGGGACGCGCCGTGAGGCGCAGGCCTCTCCACGCCTCCCCGATGGCGCCCCGTCGTCACCAGCAATCTCGCGAGCGACTCTCCGCCCACTCCAGCCCCCTCCAGAGCGGCACTCCACCCCCGGCACCCGCTCTCAGTCACGCTCCCAGTCTCACTGCAGCCAGCCACTGCATTCTAATCGCCATATTAACCAGGGTTCACCCGCCAACGAACACGGAACGGAAAGCACGAGGGGAAACACACACACACAACTCAAACCTCAGATCAAATCCTCCGTGGCGTGTCCTTCTTCTCTTGCAGACACGCATAGTTAAAAAAAATGTTATTACATAATAAAACAATGGTATCTGAACAGGCTTCGTAAATTAGCTGGCAAGTGCACACTTCACTGCGCAGTTCCTGCAAAGAGGGCTCGGCTAACTGCACGCTCTCGCTGGCCGCATTACCCCACATCATACTGAATATCGAGCCACTGCTTCAGAAAGAACATTACATTGTTATGAATATTTGTTTTGTGTGTGGAGGCTATTTAAATATAATTGCACATTTTGTGCCTCTAGAATCGACCTGGCCGTTCCGGCCCGGTGGGGGGGGGGGGGGGTGGGATGGGGCGGGGGGTGGGCGGAAAACAGACTCCTTGTCCACCATGTCTGCTGTGTCCAAGAGGAACCGTGAGTCCCACCAGGCCCGGAGCCACGCCCTGGAGCCACGCCATCCCTGCAGTAGACACACATGTAAGAGAGGAAGAGCAGATTCAGCTGAATGTTGCTGAATCCTGTGTGTTTAAGCCTTTAGGAGGCTTTAAGTTTGGGTCACAACCCCAATCCCACGGAGGACACTGCTGCAGAAATTTTCCCTCCAGAAATGTATTGAAAATCATGTACGTTTTATATCCATTTCTTTAATAATTTCAAAACGATTAAGTGCAGTTCTAGTCAGTCCATAACATGAGTAAATTTAGCTGAGTATATGTTCGATTGCATTTTAAAAATGTAAAGCAGAGGGAAAAGAACTGCAGGAGGACCAGTGAGATACTTTCAGGGCAGACTCCTGAAAGAGGCGGAGAGCTGGCCTTTGGAAACAGGCTGATATTAATATTCTCTGCCGCGTGTGGAAGGGATCGTTAATGACTTCACAATCCACTGAAGGCGTTTCATTATTTACACATTGTCTCCGCGCGCGTCTCTTCGGCCCCTAAATGGCCTTATGATGCATGGAGGCATTTAGAGTGCAACTCTCCCGCGGATGTAGCCGCAGGGCTAATTGCTAACCTTTTTCTGCAAATAGACTAATTAATCTCACGCCGCCCCGTCGCTATTGGAATTCAATGTGACGGAGAAGCCGGGGATTAGACTGAGACTGCGCTGGTGCAGGAGAGTGAGTGAGAGGAGAAGCGGGGATTAGACTGAGACTGCGCTGGTGCAGGAGGGTGAGAGGAGAAGCGGGGATTAGATTGAGACTGCGCTGGTGCAGGAGGGTGAGAGGAGAAGCAGGGATTAGATTGAGACTGCGCTGGTGCAGGAGGGTGAGAGGAGAAGCAGGGATTAGATTGAGACTGCGCTGGTGCAGGAGGGTGAGAGGAGAGGTGGGGATTAGATTGAGACTGCGCTGGTGCAGGAGGGTGAGAGGAGAAGCGGGGATTAGATTGAGACTGCGCTGGTGCAGGAGGGTGAGAGGAGAAGCGGGGATTAGACTGAGACTGCGCTGGTGCAGGAGGGTGAGAGGAGAAGCGGGGATTAGACTGAGACTGCGCTGGTGCAGGAGGGTGAGAGGAGAAGCGGGGATTAGACTGAGACTGCGCTGGTGCAGGAGGGTGAGAGGAGAAGCGGGGATTAGACTGAGACTGCGCTGGTGCAGGAGGGTGAGAGGAGAAGCGGGGATTAGACTGAGACTGCGCTGGTGCAGGAGGGTGAGAGGAGAAGCGGGGATTAGACTGAGACTGCGCTGGTGCAGGAGGGTGAGAGGAGAAGCGGGGATTAGACTGAGACTGCGCTGGTGCAGGAGGGTGAGAGGAGAAGCGGGGATTAGACTGAGACTGCGCTGGTGCAGGAGGGTGAGAGGAGAAGCGGGGATTAGACTGAGACTGCGCTGGTGCAGGAGGGTGAGAGGAGAAACAGGGATTAGACTGAGACTGCGCTGGTGCAGGAGGGTGAGAGGAGAAACAGGGATTAGATTGAGACTGCGCTGGTGCAGGAGGGTGAGTGAGAGGAGAAGCGGGGATTAGACTGAGACTGCGCTGGTGCAGGAGGGTGAGAGGAGAAGCAGGGATTAGATTGGTTGGGGTCATATCTCCGCATTAGCCAAAATAAAAGCGCTTTACTGCTGTACTGCTTCACACTGCTGTTATAGTGTGTTGCGCAGCTTGCTTCGTGCGTGTCAGTACAATGTGACCGACACAAAAAACAACAAGATGACTGGAAGATAACAGACATAAAGGTTTGGGAGTGACAGCAGCACCCAGCATGCACTGGGGTTTATGGGTGTCTGCTGTTGTAAATGAACAATGTGATGTAATCCAACTCCTCCAGATGACAGGAGAGCCTGTGGGAGCAGCTGGGTCATCGTCAGCCAAACAGGAGGCGAACAACGGCCCTTTCAGACCAGCTCAGAAGCCTGAGCAGATGTCTCTGGTCTGTCGCGTCTCCTTTGATTCCAAAAAAATTGGCTTTTTTCCATGAACTCAGTAGCATGATCCATATGGAAATCAGATACACCGCAATATATTGAGACTGAATATATTAGGCACATAAAGATTATATTATATAAAATTATATTAAAATTTTATACCAACACTTGGCAAAATATTGGCAAATATACAAAGTATTGCAACCTTCATATATTACACTTTATTTTGAAATAAGACATAGCTGTGAAATATATTTATATTTTCATGACACTTTTCAGAAATATCCAGAATATTTACAGTATACTGCAGCATGTTGTATTTCCGTGAGGGAGAGGACTTCAGTGACGCGAGCGGAGTCGCCGGCGGAGGCGGTGAATGTCAGAGGCGGGCATCAGGCTCGATGCTCCGCGGGCATCGGCGCTCGGAGAGCGGGGTGAGCCGCGTGCGAGGCGAAGGACATCGCGAGCGCGGCGAAGCGCGGCGCAGCGCTCCTTCCTTCCCTGTCACTGCTGACTGCGCTGACGATGTTTTCATGCCAGGGAATTACGTAACGCGCGCTCTCTGTCAAAAAATAGATAGATAAATAAATAAATAAATAAATAAATAAATAACGAAAAGACGGTGCCACTGCACTCTCTATAGTTTCGACGCATTTGATTTAATCAATAACCAAGACCAAGGCGGAAGCGAGCTGCCTTCTTTATGGTTTCCCGAAAACACTGCTATCACACGACAATATTTACATTTCAATAGCATCCCGTACAGTGTTTGCAATCGTGGTGTGCTATGGCAACCGATTACATAGGTAGCTAAACTTAAATTTTCATCAACATGATAAAATGGCTTCAATTAGACAATGGCAAGAAGGCATAAACCACATTACAAAAGTGGTAAGGTACAAATACACAACACATTTCAACAGCAAATTATGAAAAACAGATTCGAGCCAAATTCAATATTTGGAGCAATCATTTCAACACTGAAAATCCAAACAGGCTCCCCTGTCTCAGAATATCACAAGCATCAGAGTCACGAAGCGTGGGGCTCTCTCTCTCTCTCTCTCTCTCTCTCTCTCTCTCTGTCTCTCTCTCTCTGAAACAGTTTCCTCCTGTGTGGGGACTCAGTAACGCTGTGGCACTGCTGAACCATGTTTCTCAGAAAACTATGAGACCATCGGCCTGTGAAAGGGGGTAACTGCAGGTACAAGCACACTTTCTCATATTAAACAAAGAAAAACTATAAATAAATACCAAATATGGAAGGATTTCACACAAGGGCATGATTAGTTATTGATTTTACTCCACGTAACATAAAGAGGGCCATTATTTATGGAACGATTTGCACATGAAAGCACTTTCTTCCTTGTGAACATAAGGAGAATTGTAAGGGGTGTGGAGGTGTTGGGGGGCAGGGCGTTGTGTGTGGGGGTAGGGGTTGTGGGGGAGGGGAATGTGTATCTGATGCGAAAAGTGCTATTTCCACAGCACAATGCAGCAGCTACTTAATTCAGTGCATGTTATTGAGAATAAAACATGAGCGACCCATGCTGAGGAGGATCTTAGAAACAGCCCTTTCACAACAGGAATATATACAGGAACATATTGCCTTAAAATGGAAAAATATACTGCAGTGCAGTGAATAATGCTTTTGATTACATGAAAGCACTCTACACAAAGGCTTTGTCAATACATTGTAAGTCTTGCTTAATAATGCATTTTATTAAATATATTCCTATATATCCCATTGCGACCAAAGTAGCAAGAACTGATATATGTTGCAATATATATGTTGTTGCTGTTGTTTAAATGTGGCAGAAGTCCTATTTCAATCAATGAGTCCTGATTTTATGTTTCACCATTTACCAACAAGTTTTCACACAGTGGACCTTTCTGAAGTAAGTATTTTATGTTCCTTCCACTTAAGCCACTGGCCCCCGATGCCCATTTTTCTGAAGGGAATTCTGGGATTTGGGGTTTGTGCAGTGAATCTGACAGGAAGTGTCTCCCAAGGGGCCACACAGACACATACACCCTCCGGCGTGTTTCCCACAATGCACCTGTCACTGCAGACCAGCCTCTTCACAGCCTCAGGAACTGATAACCACGGCAACGGCATTCCAGAGGACGCCCCCCATCACCATAATGCACAGTGACAGGGTAACCGTGGTGACAATGACCCGCTTTGCTCTCCCAGCATGTGTGTGTGTGTGTGTGTGCGTACATGTGTGCATGCGTGTGTGTGTGTATGTGTGTGCATGTGTGTGTGTGTGCCCCCAGTTTGCTGGAGAGGAAGAGCCATTGCAGTGATGTTGTTATCGACACTAAATGGATTTTTATAAATGGTGCAAGTGTTGTAGCAATCATACACGTCAAACACAGTGAAGTCACAACAATATCGCTGATCATATAAACTGTAGTCGATGATGATTCTCTCCTTAATAGATCATACTAATAACAACTCTTATGAACCAAAAACAAATAAAGCAGAACAATGTGTGCACTGCGTGACCTTTAATAATGCACAAATAACGGGAGACCATGCGAGCAGATAAAATACCGGAATACAGTCTGACGCAAGAGCCCATCCATGGCTCAGGAACACTCATTAAAGGTTACTCTGTCTGTCTCTGTGGGCTGTGTGTGTGTGTGTGTGTGTGTGTGTGTGCATGTGTGTGTGCGTGTGTGTGTGTGCATGTGTGTGTGTGCGTGTGTGTGTGTGTGTGTGCGTGCGTGTGTGTGTGTGCGTGTGCGTGTGCGTGTGTTTTTTTTTCTTGTTTTTTTTTGGGGGGGTGGGGGGGTTATGTCTGTATTTCTGTTGGCTCATTCAAATTAAGTTTTATAAAGCCATAAGGTTTTTATTGAATGAAAATATTGATCTTAGCTCACAGCGAGTTCCCTGCAGTGAGGCTCATGCATGTATGCATAGGCTTGGATTGGCAGTAAGGCATCTCATTAAATCTGCCTGTGCTTTTCCAGGCATCTTCACACCTGCCCCTGCCCAGCGCTGCTGTACCTATAACTGCCCCCCCCCACACCTGCCCAGCGCTGCTGTACCTCTAACTGCCCCCCCCCACACCTGCCCAGCGCTGCTGTACCTCTAACTGCCCCCCCCCACACCTGCCCAACGCTGCTGTACCTATAACTGCCCCCCCCACACACCTGCCCAGCGCTGCTGTACCTCTAACTGCCCCCACCCACACCTGCCCAGCGCTGATGTACCTCTAACTGCCCCCCCCACACCTGCCCCTGCCCAGCGCTGCTGTACCTATAACTGCCCCCCCCACACACCTGCCCAGCACTGCTGTACTTATAACTGTGCAGCACTGAGACCTACTGCTTCAGCAGGAAGGAACAACCCCCCCAAAACCCTAACCCTAACCCTAAAGGGCATGCTGCAGCACTGAGACCTACTGCTTCAGCAGGAAGGCGCAACCCCCCCAAACCCTAACCCCCTCCTCCAAACCCCACAGTAAATCTGAGCCCTCTCCAGAAAGACAGGCTGCATGAAGGCCAAGCAGGTGAGTGTGCACGTGTAGGCGGGAGAGCTGCGGTATATCTGTAAGCAGGTCTGACTCCCACCCACAAATCCAGTTTATTACAGCGAATAGCGCCTCACGCGCTGTGGCTTTCCACAACAACAAAAAACGTACACGTGCAGAAACCATTCTAGACTTATCTGATCCTGTCACTAATTCACTATCCTATTCACGTCAATGAAACACGCGGTGCAAAGTGTAAGCGTGCCTTCTGATTGTACGTATAAATAGCAAATCACATGGCGGCGATGTACAAGCCAAAAAGAAAAACATAAAAAAAAAACGTAAATGCGTGCGCAGCCATGGCGCGAGACACTGGATCAGATTCAACTCCCGCGCAGCCTTCCCCCCGAGTTATGATTCAGCTGAAATCATTTCGCACGAGACACTGTCCCTTTTCTCACGGACCAAAAAAAAAAAAAAAAAAAAAAGACTACAGCATTGCACTGTACACGGGCGACGCAAAGAGAAACATTTCCTTGCTTAACTTTCTTTAAAGAACAAATCACTGTTCAAACATGCGGGACACATTAATAGTTTAATTTGATGTTTTTGTGCTATATATAAGTTACATGCTTCATATTTTAGTCGTCATTTAGTCTTCCAGTGACGAAGAGAAAAATAAATAGTAGCACTGTTTCCCTCCTGTCCCTTGACGCCCATTTCCGTGAGGCGATTGCTCAGCCAAAGTAGGAACCCTCCGCCAGCGCCGGGGAGAAATTATTTTATGGAGAGAGAATGCGGAGAAATTATGTCACTAAAGAAAACACAAGCACACCTCAGCGAAAAATTACCAAATAAGGCACGCACTGCACTGCACACACTCGCGTCTCGCGCGGAGTCCCGGGGGAGTCGGATAAAGGAGGGGGTGTGTGCGGGGGTGGTGCTGAACGAACAGCTCCCGTTAACAGCGCGCTCCAGTAAATAAAGTCATCAGTAGACCTCGCGGCGCGCAACAGTCACCGAAAGACACAGTGGAGCCATGAACCAGCAGCCGAGCTCTCCGGCCTCCAGACTCGCGCTTAAACTTTGGGAGCCCGTCAAGTCACCCAGACCATGAAGAGGCAAAACGTGAGGACTCTCGCGCTCATCATCTGCACGTTCACCTACCTTCTGGTTGGAGCCGCCGTCTTCGATGCCTTGGAATCTAAGAAAGAGACCACTCAGCGGAAGAAACTGGACGATAAAAAATTAGACCTAATGGACAAGTACAACCTGACGAAGGAAAACTTTTACGAGTTGGAAACGGTTGTGTTGCAGCTGAAGCCGCACAAAGCCGGGGTTCAGTGGAAATTCGCCGGGTCTTTCTATTTTGCCATCACTGTGATCACGACCATAGGTAAGAGCGCGTGCTTTCTAGATAAAACGTATCATTCATACACCTATGTGTACATAGCCTATGAGTGTTTTTTTTTCAGGAGCAAAAAGCAAAACAACTCCCGAACCAGAACCGGACAGCGTTCAAATTTTAGTAAAGAATGGTGAAGAAAGATAACATTAACATTTTACATGGAGACATTTTCTGTTTCAAGACCTTACCTGTTACGGAAGCGTACGCGGACCGGCAGATTTATGGCAGAGTTTAGCTCCCGCGAATGATGCAAACAAGTACGGCTCACTACAAAGTTTCCGTGTAGAATACAATTTTGTGTAGGATACAATTTACTTAAGCCTTAAAAGAGCAAGTTTTTCAAAGAAATGTTTCGACAAACACAGTTTCTTGTCTATGTTTGACAGGGGAAAATGACAGGGTTAAAACATAGAAAATGTTTAATATGTCTGGAAAATAGTTCGAACTTTGTAGGAGTTCACTAAGGTACAGATCTGCTCTAGCATCGCTAAACGAGAAGACTGCCATTCCACGTGCTCCTGGAGACAACACGTTAAACCGTTTATTTGACCTCTTCTTGCTAAATATCATTCAGGTTTAATCTGGTGCGTTCATGGACAACATTCGATGACTTCTCTGACGCACAGGCGCGATCGGTCTAGATTATTATCCCCGGGGGAAATTTTCGCTCATTTAGCTTTAAAACGTATAAAGTGTTATTCCTGACAACTTGTCAGAATCACTGAATTACTTTGTAGAGCTAGAAGGCACGGTTCAATATTTCACATGTTCATTCCATTGCACCACGCAACGCAAGTGCTTGTTTTACGCAGCCTATGATTTACAATAAGTGTGCATGAAATGATTTATCAGCAAGATGTTTGAAAGAAAAGGCACATTGATGGACAGAACGCAGATGTGCTACAGCTCTAAAACAAGACAACCGTGCTAATTGCACTCCTGCATTTGAGGTTTCTGCGTTTGCTGTTGGCACAAATGCATTTCAGCAAATGATCATTAATGTGTACCACACGAGGATTAGGGTAGCTTTTTAAAGAATTAATATAACACCAGTTTACTTGCTAATTCCAGTCACATCCACTGCTGTTGATGTTATTCATTTGCATTACGTGAGCATGGCCTATATATAATTAAGTCGTGTGGAAAGGTCTGGTAAATAAGAATCACATGCATTTTTATTTATTTTATTTTTTTTTTTACAAATTACATTTTAAAAATAAGAAATAGGTGCAAGGAGGTTTAAAAAAAAATGTAAAAAAAAAAAAAAAAACAGGAAAAAATATTGCCCAAATTAATGAAGACCCAGTTCCAGCCTATCTGCACAAATACTTTGTGCTTCCATTTTAACATATTTAGGTCAGCCAGCTTAAACAGGTTTTTGTGTTCATTTTAGGAGCCTGAGTCAGGTACTCCACCTGAACTGCTTCTGTGAATACCCCCCTGTCCCGCTGTAAACCGAAACAGCGCAGGCCCTGCTACCCCCCTGTCCCCCTGTAAACTGAGACAGCGCAGGCCCTGCTACCCCCCTGTCCCGTTGTAACTGTGTGAAACAGCGCAGGCCCTGCTACCCCCCTGTCCCGTTGTAACTGTGTGAAACAGCGCAGGCCCTGCTCCCCCCCTGTCCCGTTGTAACTGTGTGAAACAGCGCAGGCCCTGCTCCCCCCCTGTCCCGTTGTAACTGTGTGAAACAGCGCAGGCCCTGCTACCCCCCTGTCCCGCTGTAAACTGTGTGAAACAGCGCAGGCCCTGCTACCCCCCTGTCCCGCTGTAAACTGTGTGAAACAGCGCAGGCCCTGCTACCCCCCTGTCCTGCTGTAAACTGTGTGAAACAGCGCAGGCCCTGCTCCCCCCTGTCCCGCTGTAAACCGAAACAGCACAGGCCCTGCTACCCCCTGTCCCACTGTAAACCGAAACAGCGCAGGCCCTGCTCCCCCCTGTCCCGTTGTAACTGTGTGAAACAGCGCAGGCCCTGCTACCCCCCTGTCCCGTTGTAACTGTGTGAAACAGCACAGGCCCTGCTCCCCCCTGTCCCGCTGTAAACCGAAACAGCGCAGGCCCTGCTCCCCCCCTGTCCCACTGTAACTGTGTGAGACAGCACAGGCCCTGCTACCCCCCTATCCCGTTGTAACTGTGTGAAACAGCGCAGGCCCTGCAAGGCGCTCTGAACAACAGCATCTGTCAAATGCCTACAATGTTAATGATGTAAAGATGAACTGTTTTTTTAAATTCCTCCCTTGGAAAAAAAAATCTTTAAGGTCAAATTTAATTTGGGCCTTAAAATGAATACTTAATGCCAAACAGTGTTAGTCTAAACCTAGCAGCGTAGCCTACTTTACCTCACCGCTGTGTATCTCATGAAGGACTGCGCTACGGCACCTGTGACCTACAGGCAGTGACCTGCATGAACCAATGCAAAGGCCGCTCTCCAGAGAGAAACGCTGTGATTGGTTCATCGAGTCTCTGAGACCACATGACACCGCCCCATTATCATTGTTACTGCAGCAACAACAAATAGCAATTATATTACTTGTTGAATATTTATTGATTATTTAGAAGGGTATGCCACTGTAACAGGGAACTCTACCAGGATGGATTACAGTCTGAACGAGCTCAGCAGCGTAATTGTCGAGGCTGACATTTGAGAAAGCCGGCTGGAAGTGCGGGTGAGTTCAGCGCACGGAGAGAGCTCTTGGGGAGGGGCGCGCGTGGCCTTGTGTGGACGGGACGGGGCGGGCTGTAACCGGAGCACGGGGCGAGCGCTGATTGTGCGCTAACAGGATAGCGCCCCAGCGCACCGGGCAGCGCTTCGCCCAGCGGGTTAGATATCGATGCCGATCCCTCGCCGTGTTCCGCTGTGACAGACACGGCGGTGTCACTGTGCGCCCAGCGCCAACGCGACCCGCTCAGTCCCGTCCTCTGTGCTTCGCTAGCGTACTCTGGCCTTGTGTCACTTTCCTTAGAAAATATGAATTAAGTATTACCCTCTTATGACAGATTTGCTTTAAAAAAATAACTCGTGTTTTATTTTGTCCCAGGTCAGTAATGAGTAACGAGTCACAGGAATAACGGCGGTCCGTGTTTAGCGCCCCCTTGTGTCTCACCTGCTCATGCGGTTCCTCGTGCGGCTGTGTGGGCTGATTCTGGACCGCAGGCGGAAGTCTCCCGGAGGGGGGTGAGGGGTGGGGGGCGGGGGGTTCAGTCAGCGCGGTGTCCCTGCCCTCTTCCCATAAGACCAGCCGAACCCCTACGGCCCGCCTGCGCCAGCAGGGGTTACTGTGGCAACGCAGCCAGCAGGCCGCTTAGAGAAAAGAAGCAGAAGTCGGTGAGCTGCCATGAGACTGTCCGCTACAGGATGTGACATCACACCCCTGGAGAGCCAGTAAGAGTGTGGTTAGCCCCATTAGCTGGGGACCCTGGTCTTTAGCTGAGTCAGCGAACCGCAGCTCTTGGTTTGTGGTACTGACAGCAGGGAACACGGTTCTGAACTCGCTACAGATCTACTTCCGTTATATTAGCTTCATGCATTTCAAATGGGGTAGCATGTTCCCTCTCTAATGGACACACACATAAACACACACACACACATACACATACACATAAACACACACACACACACACACTCACACATACACACACACACACACACATACACATACACATAAACACACACACACACACACACACACACACACATACACATAAACACTCACACACACACACACACACACACACACATACACGCACGCATAAACACTCTCACACACACGCACGCATGCACACACACACACACACACACACACATACATAAACACTCACACACACACACACACACACACATACACATAAACACTCACACACACATGCATAAACACTCACACACACGCACGCATGCACGCACACACACACACGCACGCACGCACGCACACACACACACACACACACACACACACTTGCACGCATGCACACACACACACACACATACACTCTCACATACACACCTACACACACACTCCCTCCCACCCACACACACAAACACACACACTCCCTCCCACATACACACACTCTGTAATGATTTGGTGGCTCTCCCCTCACAGGAGTCACACTGTCTGAGCTCAGAATTATGCCATCCAGCATGGGGGGGGGGGGGGGGGGCTGTGTCCAAGAAAAACTGAAAACAAAAAGCCATCATAGGGTTATAAAAACATGTGGGCAGTGTACAGTGTGACAGATCTGATCTACAATACAGCCCTGAGCAATCACAACATCCGCTATGATCTTCAGTCAGAGAGAGAGAGAGAGAAAGGGGGAGGGGGAGAGAGAGAGAGAGGAGAGAGAAAGGAAGGAGAAAGAGGGGGAGGAGGGGGGAAAGGACTGGCATGTGAGAGAGAGTGTTCCTCTGGGAAAGATGGATTTAATGGAAGGAATGATGGAAAAAAAAAACAAATGACTGGAAAGAACTCTTTCAACCACCCCCTACCCCCTCCCCCAAATAATTCAGTAAATTCTATGTCTCTTGGCACAGGAGTAGATTTGGTACTCTCTGAAGAAACTTTCACATCGTGCTCATGTTCGGCTAATCAGCCTGTCTCTCTCTCTCTCTCTCTCTCATCTGTCCATAGTCACATGACTGCTGACACCACCTCTTCTGTCCACAGTCACATGACTGCTGACACCACCTCTTCTGTCCACAGTCACATGACTGCTGACACCACCTCATCTGTCCATAGTCACATGACTGCTGACACCACCTCTTCTGTCCACAGTCACATGACTGCTGACACCACCTCTTCTGTCCACAGTCACATGACTGCTGACACCACCTCATCTGTCCATAGTCACATGACTGCTGACACCACCTCTTCTGTCCACAGTCACATGACTGCTGACACCACCTCATCTGTCCATAGTCACATGACCGCTGAGCATGAAGGAGACATTTCACTGTTTTGTGAAAATCTGGGTCTAATTCCAACATCTCTCAGGGCTTTTTGTCTTGCAGAGACCCAAAACATCACTTTCTCGTAGCAGACATCAATGGGGGGGGGGGGGCGGATGTTAGTTTAGGGGGTTCCAGGCAAGGCTGGGAGATGGGTGGAAACTTTCAGAAAAAAAGAAAGCATTTCCTGTAGAATTCCTTCATCCTCAGGGGACCCTATGACCCATGTATCTTAGATTTTATTTGATAGCTTGGCACAGAAACACGACCCAATCGAGTGGCTGAGGAAGGCCTCTGTGCCACATGGGCTAGCTGGCGGTGCCGCGGTGGCGTGGGGCGGCACAGAGCTCTGGAGGACGGCTTCACGCCTGAGTCCTCCAGCTGAAGGGCCACAACTTTAACAGGGAATTACAGAGAGGCATTCTGGGAAGGAAATCACTGCTGCTGATCCTGCAGTGGGGTTATTTAGAGGAATGAAAGGGATTCATTTCAGTCTGGGCTTCACAAAAAGCAGTTAAATTATCCCACACGGGTGACAGGTTTTCCTTGCATATCTGACACTGAGGCATTTTTCATGCTTCCAAGAGTCCCGAAATCATCTGCGCTGGTTTAGTCAGTGGAGATGTGATTTTTCTGCAGATGGGTGGAGATCAGTTAATATGTGTGATACACACAGAGGCCTTTTCTTCATGGAGGTGCTGGAAGAGGTGATGGTGGTGGAGGAGATAGAGGTAGAGGAGGTGGTAGTTATGGAGGTAGAGGCAGAGGAGGTGGTGGTGGAGGAGGAGGTGGAGGTGATTGTGGTGGAGCAGGAGGTGGTGGTGGAGGTACAGGTGGAGGACGTGGTAGGAGTTGGTTCATTTTAAACATGAAAGCCAAGAGACCCCAGCAAAGTACAAAAACAATGCAACTGCAAAACGCGAATCTAGTATTTACAAATATATATATATTCGAAAATCAATGAGTATAAAAACTTTGTGATAAGAGAACGCTCGGGAAAACGTCTGTGAAAACAGCTCAGGCTGAAAAGTACACACATTCCACAGCTTTCTGCAGTTCTCTGTCCCCTGATACACAGCACCATGGCCAGAGGGCCACTCACCAGGGAAAATGTCAGTCTGTCAGCCAACTGAAAAAAGAGAAAAATCATCTATTAAAACAACTGCTCTGGACTGCTGCATTTTATGAGAGGAAATCTTTTTTTTCCTTTAGTGCCTACATGTCCTTAACATAATACCATAAAATATAAAATCACACTTTTTATCACACAGTAGTTAACATCAGTAAATACTTTTTTATAGATGTCACCCATGAGAGCTCTGAGTTAGTGATGTCATTGCTCACCCGTTTATCTAACCCTAGTTAACCCCAACCTGTCCACTAATCCCACTAATCCCACTGCTTCCCACCTCGGCCGTTAGCATCCTCTCTGCGTAGCGGCTGCAGGGGGTAGCATATCTGCTATCGGTTCAGCACGATCAGGCTGGAAAAGGGATCAAACGACCTGCCACAAATGACACATCCTTCAGCATGTGCTGTGTTCTGAAGAGCCGGCCATGACAGGGAGGCTGAGAGCTCCAGCGCTGTCCACGTGACACGGCTCGGATCAAAAACCCGCTTTGAAACCAAAACACAAAACCCAAAGGGAACGAGAACGGGGAGGGAGCACATGAAGTCCAAGTGAATTCGCTGCACCAGCAAGACAATTTACCACATTTAAGGGGCTTTCAGGAGCACTGCACACTGTTCCACTGTCCTTTTCAACTGCATCAGTGCTCCAATCCCATAATGCACCACAACCATCTAGCCCAAGAATGCTTAATCCTGAGAGTCAAAGGACACACGGCCTCTGTGGGTATGATCATACGGACAGACACAGACAGGCATGCCGACAGGATGAGAGACAGACAGGCAAGCCGACAGACAGGCAGGCAGGTGGACAGATGGACAGACAGGCAGGCAGGCAGGCATGGCACAAAAAAAAGACAGACAGAGACAATGTGCCAATTTGTCAGCCAGGGGAAGTGGTCTTGTACCAGACTGTGCTCCCATCACTGATGGACTGTATTGAGCAAGAAGCCCTCTTTCCAGGCCAGAGGCAGAGGTGAGCAGAGAGACAGTGTAATGACAGCCCCGCCCCCGGTCACAAACCCATCGCTCTGCTCATCGAGCCCAAACGGCTCCTTTGCACACATTTTCTCTCTCTGTGCTCATCAGGTTTGACATTTGCCAGGAGAAAATCACCTGATCTCACCTGGCCAATTACCTCTGTGCCTGATGGACAGTCATACAGCCCTCATGCAGCCATCAGAGTCAGTCATTATAGCTCACTGAGAGCAGCGTGTTTGCTTTACTTCACATGGTGGAATGGAGAGGGGGTCTTAGAGACCAGGGAGGTTAGCGCATGGGGGCTGGAGGAAGCGGCTTCCTTCCGGGGTGGGGGGGGGGGGATAAGCCCGTATGTGAGCGCGCTCAGTGCGCTGCAGTCAGCTGTCTGCTGCAGCCGTGATGCAGATGGGATTAAATGAGATGTGACAGAATTCAGCCCCAATACAGCCACCCAGCTCTGCATCTCTGTGTGACAGAATTCAGCCCCAATAGAGCCACCCAGCTCTGCATCTCTGTGTGACAGAATTCAGCCTCCCTGACAATCAGCCCCAGTACAGACAGCCAGCTCTGCATCTCTCTGTGACAGAATCCAGCCGCAATATAGCCACCCAGCTCTGCATCTATCTGTGACAGAATCCAGCCCCAATATAGCCAGCCAGCACTACATCTCTGTGTGACAGAATCCAGCCCCAATACAGCCACCCAGCTCTGCATCTCTGTGGGCAAGCCGGAGAGGAGCATGTCAGATCCCTACAGCGATGCACACTCATACACACGCGTGCACACATACACACACACACACATGCACACGCATACACACACACACACACACACATACACTCACCTACACATGGACACACGCACACGCACGCACGCACGCACGCACACACACATGCAAGCACACACACCCACACATAATCAAACATTCACACCCATACTCGTGAAAATACAGTGAAAAATGAAACTTGAAGAAATGTGTCTTTAAAGGATTTGTTGACGTTTTGAATACATTTTCATGTTTAGCTTGGAAAAGCTGTTGATAGACAGAAACATTGAAACCACAGAGACTATTTCTGGACGGAGAGATAAGTGGTGTGTGAGGTCACTGATTAAAATGGCTCCAGCCCAGTAGAGCAGAAGCACAGCGATAAAAATCTGCTCGCGGCCACGCTCAGCCTCAGCTGCACAGCAGAAGGTAAATGTTTTTGTGATTTTATTTTACAAGTGGAGCATTTGGAGAGGGAGAGGACGGGACGGAATGAAAACACCCAGCCAAGATGTTTTTTTACGCAGTGAGACAGAACAGAGCTCAGACAGACGTGCGATTCAGGTCACTTCTGAGAATTCACAGCGCTGCCCTTATACCACAAAACCCAAATATTTTTAAAAATCAAGTCAATGAAACAGCATAAATGAACAATCTGGCCTGCTTAATGATATGTAATTATGTAATTAATAGCGGGGCAGTTATTAATATTTTGCCTTCCCAGAATGCTCTGCTGTCTCACTCCGGCTCTGACTCGCACGGGACACGGCTTTTCCGCGAACGATACGAGCCGCTGACAGCGGGAGGGGAAAGGAGGCGCGCCCCGGGACGCCCGCGTTTGGCCGTCCCGCTCGCTACGATCGCCGTGGTGACCGCCACGCGTCTGCAGTCCGGTTCTGTGGCTCTCTGGGTAATACGAAACCCCGTCTGTGTGCGCGAGAGGGCGGAGGGAGGCAGACGAGCAGGCAGCCGCTTCATGGCGCGCAGCACACTCTGTACCTGCAGTGCGGCTCCAGTGATGTTTATACAGTCGAGTACAAGCTGTTTACCTGTAGGACTGCTGTGTGGAGACGCACCACACACACCTGATGGGACCGTGTTTGGTTACACTCAAGCAGCAGAGAAGCGGTCAAATCCTATGTCAAATGATATGAAACAATATTATATTACAGGCGCACACACACGCACGCACGCACGCACTCACGCACGCACGCACGCACGCACGCACTCACACACACGCACACACACACACACACACACACACACACACACGTACACACACACTCACACACACACACACACACACACACACACACACACACACACAGGGCTCCCTGGCTGTCCCTAAGCTCAGAGTCCTGTGAAGGATGTAAGACGTGTCCTGCTAAACCAGGCCAAGGGTGCAGCAGCAGACTCGAACCCGGAGGAGGACTAATCGTCCCTGTCCTGAGCTGAGAGCGGCATGTGACCGTGCCCACGGCAACCTGGCAACCCAGCAACCGAGGAGGAGCGAGAGCCGTCTGCGCCGGCAGGAGGACCGACTGCGCCGGCAGGAGGACCTCAGCTTCCCCCAAACAGCCTAACAGAGCACTACTGAAGCTGCAGACCTGTCCTCAGCTTCCCCCAAACAGCCTTACAGAACACTACTGAAGCTGCAGACCTGTCCTCAGCTTCCACCAAACAGCCTTACAGAGCACTACTGAAGCTGCAGACCTGTCCTCAGCTTCCCCCAAACAGCCTTACAGAGCACTACTGAAGCTGCAGACCTGTCCTCAGCTTCCCCCAAACAGCCTTACAGAACACTACTGAAGCTGCAGACCTGTCCTCAGCTTCAGTCATTCAGAGATCCTGTGGTTGATTCATTCCAACTATCGAAAGTCCCTCTTCACTCTCTCCCACCTGGTATGACACACGGAACAAACTACGTAGGACAGACAGAAGGAAGGAGAGATAGAGAGAGAAGAAGAGAGAGACTGAGGGAGAGGCAGAGAGAAGAGAGAAAGGTCTTGTTTTCAGAAGCACAAACATGTGGGAGATGCACCTTGAAGGATAACACCGGGGCCAAATATTTACACAGAGGCGCCTGCACCGCGACTCGGGGAGAAAGCGCGGAGACATTTACAGCCGTGTGACATAAAGCAGAAACAGAACCACAGCCTACGGCACAAAGCGGCTCTGATTGGCCCTGCTCTACAGACTACGGCACAGAGCGTCTCTGATTGGCCCTGCCCTACGGACTACGGCACAGAGCGTCTCCGATTGGCCCGTGTCACCGCTAACCGCAGGCCATGTTCCGCTGCACACGCACGCATTTTTACAAGGTGGCGTCCTGCCCAGAACTGCGCAGGTGCAGAACAGTCTGGTGTATCCATGGTTACGCACACTCAGGGCCCCCTGGTCTGTGTGTGAGCCACACCCGGTGCATGGAGCACTGCCAAGGTGTTACCTGAACATGGGGCGGGGGGGCCTGGTGTTACCTGAACATGGGGCGGGGGGGCATGCCGTTATCTGAAGAGGGGGGGACATGCCATTATCTGAAGGGGGAGGGGCACGGTGTTATCTGTACGCGGGGGGTGGGGGCGAGGCGGGGGTTTGGGATGACATGCCATTATCAGATGGTGCAAAACTAATTAATTAATTAATTATGCATGAACAGAAGTACACACTCTGTTCCAGTTCTGCTGGAGCACACCATGCATGTATAACCCTGTACAGTAAACCACGGGAGAGCTACAGTAGCCCAGACCAGCAGGAGCAAAGACGCTTCACTGTGAAACCCCACCCCGTCCTGCTTAAAACTGCAGGGTGAAATTACACCCCACACCCGGCCTGGCCTACAGGCCATTAGCTGGGATTACACCCCACACCCGGCCTGGCCTACAGGCCATTAGCTGGGATCAGTCACAGGGTGATTTACAGCTTAGGAAATGCAGGCAAAATGAGACTAAAACCAACTGTGTGTCCAACAACACGACAACAACAGCCACGACAACCATGACAACAGACACCAGAACAACAACAACCACGATAACAAATACCATGACGACAATCATGACAACCACAACAGCAAACACCAGAATAACAATAACCATGATTAAAAATACCATGACAACAACAACCACGACAACCAGAATTGTCCATTTGCCCATGATGTAAAATGCAAACTAAAAAAATTTTTTTTTTAAAAATAGCAAAAATAATAATGTAAGCAGCTCAAATTGCCAGCATTAAATATATCTTAATGATGTATTATAGATATCATACAGCAGCACAGTCTGAATGAAGAGCTTACCCACGGGAGGCTCTAACAGAGAGCTCATTTAAAGCTGATGAACTCTAATCGGTGCGTTAATTGATTGTAACGGACTATGGAAATACAGGAAATACTCTCTGCCTTTGTATGTCAGACTGGCTGACCACACAAATGCAGCACATATACGTCATCAGAATATAATTCAACTCGCATTTAAAGTTTTGAGAGTGGGGAAGAAAAAAAAAACTCTCAAATTTTCCCATTTCAGAAGGCCAAGTCCACATAAAGATAAAGAAATAAATCCAAAAACACTTTCTACGATTAGGTATCCATCTAGGATTCAGCAGATAGATGAAAACAAACTATGCGTTTTTATTTCACGTACATTACTGAATGTCCTTTGAATCATTTAGGCTTTGACTCTCATTGGCTCAGCATGACCCTTCCGCAGTGGAAAGTATCCCTGATACGCGAGCGGAACGTCTACAAACTCGTACACGCGCGTAAACAGGGATTTCTTAAATAAGCAATGACGACAAATCTGAGCCTCCTTGCCAGGTACATCCATTGGTTAATTTTTAAAGGCCATCGGGTGCAACCACCTGCTCTGTCCTGAGGGGAACAAGGACTACGCGGAAAATAGTTCCACCTTTGAACTGAGGCATCATGGGAAGGGTCAGAGGTCAAATGCAGCAGTGTTTCTGAGCGGAGACAGACCACAGCGCTCTTCCACATCAGGCTCTCAGGAGGCCTGGGCTACGGGTACGTGTGCCGGCTCCTGCCGTCCTGAACGCACGGACGGACGCTCCTGCCGTCCCGAACGCACGGACAGACGTCCCGTAGCTCAAACTCAGAGTCCTACACGCACGCGGCCACCGATGAGCGCGAATGCACACAAAGACCGGTGTGAATAATTCATGCGCGTTTCGCGGAGTTCAGCAGGATGTGGTTCCTGTGCTCCGGACCGCAGCGCAGCTAATCGGCTCGCTGGCACTTTGCCCTGAGAAGTATTAAGCCGCCGATTCCAAAGAGACGCGCGGCACAAGAGCCCTGAAGTACCGGCAGCGGCACAGGAGACGCCCGCCGCTCTCAGCGCTCAGAATGACCCCGGCATCGCTGGTTATCGCTCAGACAGAGATGTCATATCTCAGACATATCATATCTCAGACATATCATATTAAACATACAAGCCATCAATGTGATTACCCTGGGGCAGGGAGATGCTAATCTTGAGATGTTAACAGTCCTGTATCAGTCTGTGTCCAGGCCAAATCGCATCCGCCCTCCCTGGACACCATTGTCCCTCGTTGTCCTAAGTGGGGATCATTTTTACCTGCCATTGATTAATTACCATCACACAATGGACTACAGCAAGACACTGAAATACAACCTGCTATGCAGCACTGCTAGGAACTAACTATTAAACACAGGCTTCTCTGTGGTCACTGGGCACTGATTAATATTGTGTGTGCCTACACGTGCATATGTGTGTGTGTGTGTGTGTGCGCCTACATGTGCATGTGTGTGTGTGTGTGTGTGCCTACATGTGCATGTGTGTGCACGTGTACCCCTCTGTGCTTTTGGGTGTGTGGGTGTGTGTGTGCTTATGTGTGTGTGTGTGTTCGTATGTGTGTGCGTGTATGTGTGTGTGCGTGTGCATGTGTGCACCCTGCTGTGCTTTTGGGCCTGTGGCAGGCTGTGTGTGTGAGTGTGTGTGCGTGTGTGTGTACGTTTGTGTGCGTGTGCAAGCGTGTGTGTGTGCGTGTGCGTGTGTATGTGTGTGCGTGTGTGTGTGCATGTGCGCGTGTGTGTGTGTGTGTGCGTTTGATCTCAGGAGCCCAATGCTGATCTAAGCCAGTCTAAAAAGGGCTGACCTTTACTTTCCCATCAGTTATGCAGGAACCACCAATTAGAGTCTCACGACTCGACTCATTTTCATATTTAATGGCAGCGATAGCGGGCGTCCGTTTTTAAAAATACACATCTGATGCAATATTTAGCCTTCAAACGCGGCTGGAGTGCGCGGCGCCCGGTCAGCGGCCAGCGGCTGCTGACGTGAGCTTAGACACGGGGTGCTTACTGGTGCCCTTGTTGTATAATTAGTTACACAACATCATATAATTCACCTCCTTTTAATAATAATCATTCAGGCATCGTTGTATCAGCATGGAATGCTCATTTTGTTGCCATAATGGAAACAAGCCTGCTGCCAAAAGTAATAATAAACCTTTATTTCTACAGCACGTATCCAAAAAGAGTTACAAAGTGCTTGAGAGAGAAACATTTAAAACACTGACGAAATAACATGAAACATTAAAACCTTTCAAGAACAAATAAACAATAAAATAATAATAAAAATGAAATGAAATACAGATGATGAAAGCAAACAGAGAGGACCACAGAAATGATGATAAAAATGCTAATTTACAGAAGCGCGTCTTCAAAAAGCTCTTTGAAATGCAGAGCAGGCTCAGCTGATCTCACAGTTAACGGGACGTTCTTCCGAAAGGGCGGGGTGCTGGACCCGCTAACGCACGGGCGCCCCTTTGTCGCGCGTCGAGAGCGGGGAACAGCGAAGGAGCCACTGCTGGTGGATCGAAGAGCCCTTCTGGGGATGTGTGTCCGTGAGGAATTCTGAACGGCGAAGCAGAGACAGACCCTGCGGTGCTTTTAAGGTGATGAGCAGGATTCTGAGGTCTACTCTTAACTGGCAGCCGGTGTTAGGAAGCCGATGCTGGAGTCTCTGTATTGCCTAAATAGGAAAGGGCTGAACGCCGGGACCTGCAAATAGGAAAGGGCAGAACACCGGGGCCTGCAAATAGGAAAGGGCTGAACACCGGGACCTGCAAATAGCAAAGGGCTGAACACCGGGACCTGCAAATAGCAAAGGGCTGAACACAGGGGCCTGCAAATAGGAAAGGGCTGAACGCCGGGACCTGCAAATAGGAAAGGGCTGAACACCGGGGCCTGCAAATAGGAAAGGGCTGAACACCGGGGACCTGCAAATAGGAAAGGGCTGAACACCGGGGACCTGCAAATAGGAAAGGGCTGAACACCGGGACCTGCAAATAGGAAAGGGCTGAACACTGGGACCCGCAAATAGGAAAGGGCTGAACACTGGGACCCGCAAATAGGAAAGGGCTGAACACCGGGACCTGCTGCTCCAGGGTCCGGGAACGCCGGGAATTTCCAACCACACAAAGCTGGAGTCCTAAACATGCACTCCAACAGACAGACAGACAGACAGACAGAACGGTTAGACAGATAGATGACCATACATACAGACAGATAGATAGATGGTTAGACAGACAGACAGACAGACAGTTAGACAGATAGACAGATAGATGACCATACATACAGACAGATAGATAGATGGTTAGACAGAGAGACAGATATATAGACAGATAGATAGATGGCCATACAGACAGACAGATAGATAGATGGTAAGACAGACAGACAGACAGACAGACAGATAGAAATTTTCAGTTCTTCGGATAGGGAGAAAAAAGAAAAACAAGAAACAGTCTTTTGCCAAGTCAGACTCACTGACCTGTCACTTTAGCCGAAGATCTTTCACTGCAGCCATGAACCCGAGGGTACGGGCTGTGGGAGCGGGCAAAAGTGCACTGAAGGCTGAGGGGTCAGGAAAGGAAAACAAAACCCACTAAACCCACATCTCAGGCACTCGCCTTTTTATTATTTGTTCATTTCTGCGAGCACGTTGGTGATCACGTGGTTTGTTTCTCACATCGGTGGTAAATAGGAGAATGACTATTTCACGAGGGTGTTGTCTGTCCAGGAAGTAGTGGCAAACGTTTTTTGAGGCCGCGAGCATCTATTCCCTCGGACCTGTCGTTTCGCCTGCCGTGTCACACTTCACCGTCTTCCACGAATGACGCCATTTTTGTTTGCAAATTGCGTGCAAGAATCATGGGAAATGCAGTCTATATGCAGGGATTGGGTACGCTTTGTGTACATGCTTCGTGTGATGGTTTGCTCGGTTCTGTACGCACCTGAAGCTGCACCGTCACGGTGCGCTGGAAATGGAGATGCGTGGCGGGGGCGACGTCACTGGCAGGCACAGCGAGGGCGGGCACGCGAGGGTGGCACAGCGAGGGTGGCACGCGAGCGAGACTTTGTTCTGCATCAGATTAGCCCCTCCGCCTGTTTGCTCAGCGTGAAACAGGAGAGCATAAAGACGCAGTTAAGGACGGAGAGGACGCGCATCATTCTGAGCGCATCATTCTGAGCAGGCTCTCTGTCTGCGCTCCTACGAGGCGCGTTCTTTTTCCCCCTCCTTTCTTAAATTTAATTGGAAGTGTTTTTGCACTTGGCAGCGCGTGCTCGAGTGCAGGCGCCTGCTTGAGTGTCCGTTACACTCGCGCGCGGGATGCTGCGCCATCATTAGGCCCACATTACATTACTTCTGCAGACGGGCCTATCGGGTCACTGACGATGCGAAAGAACATCATTACACGGAACGCATTAACATCAGCAAGTCCCTGCAGGGCGAAAAAATGGATTTGCAGGCTACGCCACTTCCAGCTATGGCTCATTTTAAAACTAATTTTTTATTTATTCATCTATTTAGTTATTTGACCTTAGAGCCTTAATTTGTCACAGAACACTGCTTTGTGCCTGTACAAAAAGCCAGATGGAAAATGTCAGCTATCCACTTTGTGGATTAGCTGTGGATTGTGTGCCTGGATTATTGGTTGCTATAAACATATCGTATATTTTCATATTAACAATATCAGCATATATTAACGGCATATTTATATGTTTCTGCAAACGTGACCCAATTTTGTAAAATACTGAGCACACCTAGAGTTTATCTAGCTGCTTTAGTACTGGTCTAATCTGTGATTAGTATAAAAAGACACTTTATCGCACCTGTCATTGTATATCGGTGATGATTTTTGGCATATTGCATATATACATATTTGATGTTTTCACCTACACTCAGTTTGCAGTAGTTTAACAGATATCTAGCCTGCTTTTTGTGAAAGAATGTTTTGACAATTTTTAGTGTCAATGGGCCAAAATGTGATGTCAGAATTATGTCATATTCCAGCTGGACAGTTTCTGGGTTTTAAACTGGATTTACAGCTTGCACTGTCAGCAAGTTGTCTATTTAGCGAGTGCATCAGTAAATTAACGAATAAAATCTTATCTGTGTGAATTTATATGAAATTTGTGAAACATAATTTACTGAGTTGGCAGCCTGGACTTGCTGTTGACTTCCCTACAAGGCAAAGCACTCTTCTATAAATAGTTTTTATTTTACCATTTTGTACTTTCAGGTCCTGTCATGAACAAACTAGTTGCATAAACACAGATATAATTCCTCTCTAATTAGACACAGAGCTTGAGTCTGTAATTCCCCAAAACCACAGTGGAACCTCAGCATCTAATGTTCATTACTAATGTGATATATCACAACACATTCCTGAAGCTTGTGTTTGTATGGAAGTCTCTGTGGATACAAGGGTGTGCAAAAAGCACAGAAGGAAAGGCCTTTTTAGGGTTGGGAAACAGGATAGCACAGCAGATTCATGCCAGACACGTTAAAGGAGGGAAAAAATCAGATGCTATGAAATCTATCGGACAAGCGGCATCAAAATCCATATTTAACGCAAAAGCACAT
Organism: Anguilla anguilla; assembly: GCF_013347855.1. Taxonomy (NCBI): domain Eukaryota; kingdom Metazoa; phylum Chordata; class Actinopteri; order Anguilliformes; family Anguillidae; genus Anguilla; species Anguilla anguilla. The sequence continues at coordinate 61,139,720 of NC_049206.1, read as the reverse complement.
CCAGATCTGAACAAGCAGCAGACCATACCACAGGCCCGCAGCCTCATTCAGGAAATGATCTTTAGAAACGCTGTAGAAATACAAATGAATAAATGATTCATCCAAACTTAAACAGAATGAAGACAGAAACTGCTGAACATGGCTATGCCACATAGGGCAGAATCAGGGCTGGAGTGTTTTAACAGCTGTGTGCTGGGGTGGGGGGGGGGGGGGCTGTTAGACTGTGACTGTGTTTAATGGGGGGGGGGGGCTGTGAGACTGTGTTTAATGGGGGGGGAAGCTGTGAGACTGTGTTTAATGGGGGGGGGAGCTGTTAGACTGTGACTGTGTTTAATGGGGCATGTGGGGGGGGGGGCTGTGAGACTGTGTTTAATGGGGGGGGAGCTGAGAGACTGTGTTTAATGGGGGGGGAGCTGTGAGACTGTGTTTAATGGGGGGGGAGCTGAGAGACTGTGTTTAATGGGGGGGGACTGTGAGACTGTGTTTAATGGGGGGGGGAGCTGTGAGACTGTGTTTAATGGGGGGGGAGCTGAGAGACTGTGTTTAATGGGGGGGGGAGCTGTGAGACTGTGTTTAATGGGGGGGGGAGCTGTTAGACTGTGACTGTGTTTAATGGGGGGGGGGAGCTGTGAGACTGTGTTTAATGGGGGGGGAGCTGTTAGACTGTGACTGTGTTTAATGGGGGGGGGGGGGGAGCTGTTAGACTGTGACTGTTTAATGGGGCGTGTGGGGGGGGGGGGCTGTGAGACTGTGTTTAATGGGGGGGGGGGGAGCTGTTAGACTGTGACTGTTTAATGGGGCGTGTGGGGGGGGGGGGGCTGTGAGACTGTGTTTAATGGGGGGGGCTGTGAGACTGTGACTGTGTTTAATGGGGCGTGTGGGGGGGGGGGGGCTGTGAGCGGAACGAGAGCAAAAAGAAAAACTCCTCAGGGGCCATTTCATAAATCCCCTTTTTCCGTGTCTGTGGCTGAGTGACTGAACAGCTCCAGTTCGCCGCCTCATCAGCTGACAGGCGGAGCCTCGCACCCTGAGCGATGCCCGCGGGGTCCGGAGTCTGGGCCCCGGCCAGCTGCAGCCTGGTGATAACAGGGCGGAGGAGAGAGCGCATCGCCCTGCCTGCTGCACGCTGCAAAGCACTGTGGGATAGCAGCTGCTGGCGATGAAGGATGCATTTACTGAGGGTCTGTGAGGGGGCGGTGCGCTTGGTTTAGGAGAGGGGGGGGGAGGGGGACAGCAGTAGCATGGGCTCTACTCAGCCCAAACACTCAGGACATGGGCTCGTGCGTGAGTCCCTCTGCCAGTCTTCTCCTCCCTGGGGGTGGACAGGTGCCAATCGGGCCCCTCTCGGGTCTCTCCTGGGGGGCATGGTGACGTAATGCACCGCTACCCTGCGATTTTGTTTTTCTGTTCTCGGTCTCGAGTCTCCGCCCCCTGCTTAACCGCCCGGCCAATAAAACGTGTTCTGATTGGAGCGCCTCGCTCTCCGTGCCGCGGAACAGAGCTGAGAGGCTCAGGAGCCTGCTGGTGCCGGTCAGAGAGGGACGGGCCGGGGCGGTTCTCTGCTCGTGGTTACTATAGCAGCAATCTATTACTGATATTTACGCCTCATTGCGTGATAGCAGCAATCTATTACTGATATTTACGCCTCATTGCGTGGCAAAAATGACTCAGGCTGGAGGAAGAGGAAAAAAGCGGTGTGCATCATCAGGGCAATGAAAAAAAGATGCAGTCTTTCAGAGACACAACAGCGCACTTTCACACATACAGGAAGCACGTCTCTACCCTTCCTCAGGCTGGCCAGTGGCTAACTTATCAACTTAAGTCCCCATATTTTACCATGTCAAGCAAATGATACCTGTCCCCTGTGAATTTCATACTCTCAGTCCCCTGTGAGTTCCATCCCCTCTTTCTCCCCTGTGAATTCCATCCTCTCTCTCCCATGTGAGTTCCGTCCCCTCTCTCTCCCCTGTGAGTTCCATCCCCTCTTTCTCCCCTGTGAATTCCGTCCTCTCATAAAAGAATTGGGGAAGATCGCAGCATTCCACAGTACAGCTTGGTTTTCTTGCTGAAAAATAATAATTTTTCTGAAATAATAAATATATGAACACTGGAATGAAGCCTCATGAACCACAGAATGGGCAGAGCTGCGGTGTAATGTGTCTGTAATCTGTCACTCACCAATCTAAACCAATCATCAGGCAGCAGATTCTCCTGGTTGGTATAAGATGATGCCTCTGGTGGCCATCTGAAAATGAAAATCATGCTGCAACACAAGAACACATAAATCAAACAAATATTGAATGAATTGTTCAGTTTCATAAATATGATACATATCTCACCCGTAGAGAGGCTTGGTTTCGTCAGACAGCATTCATAAGCCAAAACCTCTGTGATTTATTTTCATAATCTTTTATAATACAACAAAAAATTCAATAAACACAGCTTCTTGATTTCCTGGGGCGAGTGAGCACCTCTGTGCCATTGTGTCCTAATGGGGTTTTTTAGGCTGCACCTCGGATTGTCCCTGAAAGAGCCTCTAAACTTCTGGGTTTCTCCGCAGGAAAGAGTTTGACATTTACAGCAGGCTGCTCTGCGTCCCTCCGCTCATCCACTCTAACGCTCTCGGCTCGGTTGTCCTGGTAATGAGCACATGCCCGTTTCTACTTTTTGACACTAAATCTGCAGCATCCAGGTTCTTTTTTTTTGTGCGTTGTTTTTTTAATTTTTTTTATTGCTGCTTCGTACCGGGCTAGGCCTGCTTTCACCTCCTGTGTCCTTGCGTAACCACGGCAACAGAGACATGTTGTACAGTTTGAGTTTGAGTAGAACAGCTAGAACAACGTCCCATTCAGACCGGCACAGGGCCACACCAGCCTCATCAAGTTTTTGTTTAGAAATGTTTAGTGGGTTGAAACTTCATAGAAAAGTTCATCACTGGGAACATTAAAATAACGCTCGGACCATTCCATTTTCCATTCCATTCCAAGTGAAATAAAATTGCATAAGAAATATTCTAAAGTGTTGCACTTTATTGTCAGTGATTAACCAATTTTGTGCAACCCCATATGTAGAAAGTTACGGGAACTAATCACAAATCATAATTATTGGATTATTATTAATTATTGACTAAGCTCATTCCTTTTTTTAAAAAAAAATGCTTGGTGACACATTTGAGACTAATTCTGCATCTTTCTCTTTGCCTTGGCAAGACAGAGGTGAGCTGAAGCAAATATGAGAAATATTAGCGAAAGAATTCCTACCACCCCACAAGGTCACATGGCCACTGGCCTTTTGGGTTCCCATTCCATTTATTTACATAATCACTTTAACGGTATCAGTCCATGGGTGTTTCAGAACCAGCACGTTAGCACGTTAGCACCATAGCCCGGTTCATTAAATGAACAAACAACGTCCAACAAATTATCATTCACAAAAAAAAAAAAAAACGAGATAGAATACATTTCAGGGGCGAAACAAAAATGAAATAATCATAACCAAAACCAGTCAAGGATTTCTAACTGTCAAGAACCTAATTTAGAAAATAAATCCTTGAAGATTAATACGGCTCAATCTGTGCAATGCCTGCGCCGGCCCGGGTGAAATGAAGGGGGGATTAAATGTAATGAATTCATTTGGGTGGAAGGGTTGCGTAACCGCTTTGGGGTGCGGGTTACGTTTATGAACACATGAGCGCCCGTCCGCGGCAGAACAGGACGGGCGCGACCGCGCTCCTCCATCTCCACAGCTCCGGGATCACAGCGGGACAGCCCGAAACACAGACGCCATTTTGTCTCCACGGAAGGTCTGGGAGCACAGCTCGCAACAAGTCACCAAACTCCGGCGTTTCAGTGTCATAAACTGAGTCTGTTTAGGCTTCAAGGTTCCCAGAAGTGATGCTTTTCTGTTACTGTTTCAGGCATTGCAAACATTCTGAGGTGCAAAACAAAAAATGTATTTCTTTCATTAAACAGTGGCTTTTTCATCTCCACAGAAGCCATTGTCAGAGACGCGTTTGCATTTGCATATAGATGAAGATGTCCACGCAGCAGGCTTATCGGAAAACTATTCATGAGAAGCAGCGCTGAACGCACTTAGTGACTCAATCACAGCTTTCTGCTACAAACAGAAATGCGTTTCAGTAGATTCACAAGTGTCACTGACTGACTCAAGTGTCACTGACTGATTCAAGTGTCACTGACTGATTCAAGTGTCACTGACTGACTCAAGTGTCACTGACTGATTCAAGTGTCACTGACTGACTCAAGTGTCACTGACTGACTCAAGTGTCACTGACTGACTCAAGTGTAAGTGATTGACAGAACCTGGTGGCCCCACCCATGATGGGGTTCATGAAGCCTCAGTGCCACGTTGCCAAGCTTCACATCCACCCTTTCTGGAATTTTCCACTGGACACTTAAGATCGTTGGTTTGGGTCTCGACTCCCAACCACATGATCATCCCACTTACAGTGGATCAGCATCCCCGTGCCAAGTTTACACAAGTATTAAATAAAAAAAGTAAAAAGTAATGGATCCATCCATCCATTATCTATACCCACTTACTCCTGGTCAGGGTCACGGGAGGTACTGGAGCCTATCCCAGCATGCACTGGGCGAGAGACAGGAATACACCCTGGACAGGTCAGTCCATCCATCACAGGGCTAAACAGATGAATAAAGGGGGGACAGAAGGAGAGAGAGAGGGGGAGAGACAGAGAGAGAAGGGAAAGAGGGGGAGAGAAAGGGAAGGGAGGGGAGTACACACTTCTGTATCTATGCACGGTGGAGTTAAATATTTGCTCCTCGTTTGTTCCGCTCGATATGAACCTGTTTAATGGACCCTTTGAAGGCCCCCGAGTGCGATTCACATGTTTCCTAATAATTATGAAATCAGTTCACCTGATAAACAACCCCCCCCCCCCCCCCCGCCCCGCTCTCTCTCTCTCTCTCTCTCTCTCTCTCTCTGCCCCATGCTCTCATCATGATGAGTGTTTAATCTCTCTCAGCCTCTACCGTTCCCTCGCGGGGCAGATCTGTTTCTGCTGAGCTGATCTTTATGCTTTCCGTCGCTCAGAAAACGCTCGGTTCCCCTCGTCATTCTGTGAAAAAGGACAATATGGCAACCCTGGGGTTTTGTCCTGTGTTAATGTGTCTTGAAACACGTACGGTGTGATTTTTTTTCTGGCACTTGGCTTTAAATTTATGGCCTCTCTGTAGATCAGACTGCCTCCAAGCAGTCCTGGACCATAAAGTCGGCTAATAATAGTAATCATGAGAAATATGAGTGAAATATGACGGCCATTACAGTGCAGTGGCTGAACTGAGCACCAATCCAAGGGCGGGTAACGTCTTACTCATGCTCTCTTTCTATCTTTCCCTCCTTCCCTCCTTCCCTTCTTCCTTCCTAAAAAAAAAATATCGAACGCCACCCCTGGCTGTCCTCTCTCACCTCCTGTAGAGGATAAAAATCAGGGACAGAGATGAACAAGAACAAATTACATTTGCGATTGTTTATTTATTATTTTGCGGGTGCTGTTGATGTAAAAATCTCTGTTTCACTGAGAGGAGAGTTTGTGAACCTGGAAGAGAGTCACTGATCGGGAGCTCGGGGTGGTGAGCGGGTACACTGGTTACAGTTAGGGTGTATGTCCTCTACGGAGTACAGATCCTTTACCAAGTACATTCAGCCAACAGTTATCCAGAACACACACACATATACACACACACACACACACACACAGACACAGACAGATGCGCGCACAAACACAAGTACGCGCACACACGCACACGCACACACACACGCACACGCACACGCAGCTCATGAGTAAAAAAAACACCCTAAAAGCTTTAGGGTCATTTGTCAGCATGACAGAATGAGATGTGACATGGAGATCCTGTCTCACCCTCCATACTCAGGTTTCAGGGTCTTGTCACTTCCTGTGTCACAGATTGCCATGACAACTAGCCCCCCCCCCCCACAACAGGCAGCTCAGCACAAATCAGGTCAGCCCTGAAGATCAGCTCAGAAGGACAGAAATGTTAGGCTCACATGGCCCAGCGCTGTACGCATCTGCAGTCAGAGAGAGAGATAGAGAGAGAGAGCATCAAATATACAGCTAATTATTCTGTTACTGAGAATCTCAGTGCCCATCAGTTGGTTCTGTGTTTCGACTGATTTATCATGCTTATCCAGGACACACACACACACACACACACACTGTGCTTCACCAGCGAACTAGCGTACCCGCTACACACACACTCGACATCTCTTATGCAGACTACAGGAGAGGAATCGAAACATTCGCTTCGTTTCACATTCTAAACTTTGGCCTATTTTTCTCTCTGTTTCTCTCCAGACTGAGCGAAGCATGGCGAGTGAGTGAGGGATGAGGGATAGGAATAATTAAGCAGAGTCTGAACAGCGCGCACATCGCTGGCTCTGTTCTCTCATTTCCAAAACTGTGCCTCGGAACGGAGATCAACTCTTCCTTCCTTGGATGGAACTCAAGCTCCTTTAAGCACTGCAGACAGATTTATACCCCTTCTTAGGTCGGGAACGAGGACCGTTTTCAAAGGAGTAACTGTAATACTAATCATAAGTGTCAAACAGCGAGAGCCAGAGAGGCAGCGGGGGAGATAGCGCGCTGTGAATTATCGCAGCCGGACGCTAACTCTGGGCGCAGTTCAGCGAGCCCCCTTTCATCCTCAGGCAGACAGAGAGATGGGAGATAGGGAAGGTACAGGCGCGAGAACATGGAAAATGACTTTGAGATGTTTTAAAAAAAAAAAAAAAAAAAAAAAAAAAAACAGATGAAAGCCAAGGACTAGATTATTACTGATAAACAAAGATGTCACCAACCTGCGCCTTTAGGTCTTTGTATTTTATACTTGTATTTTATTGTTATTATTGTTGTTGTTATTGCTATAATTGTGTGTTTGAACGTGCACACACAAACATAAAAATGTCCAGTGTAAAATTATCTCCAAGCTTTTAACTCCCTCTCCATACATGTTAGACTGTTTGAGTTTCTGTATCGCTGGACATCGCTCTGTGCGCTGTGCACTATTGGGCTCATGAACAGTGAGTTCTTCAAGTTCGCCTTCCTGAGTCATAAGAGAAACAGTTTTTGTACCGCTACCGCGCAGCGCTACGGAGAGAACCGGAACCTCGGATCACAGCGCCCAGGAGGACTTACGCCTCGATCGCTCGAGCGGTTCGCTCGTTTGGGTTTAACTCGCGCGCGGGCTCGGCCCCACGGCAGCGGTACAGTACGCTGTGTACAGTACCCAACCGGCCCCGCGCGGCACCTGCCCGTCTCTCCGCCGGGTACTGTACCTAACCGGCCCCGCGCGGCACCTGCCCGTCTCTCCGCTCCGCGCTCGGAGGTTAGAGTGGCGGTGACTCACCGCCTCAAATTTCAACAGCGTCCTTGTATCTCCACTCATCCTCCCCCTCGGGACCGTCAGGCGCAGGAGGGCCTCTTGTGAACAGAGAGCCGGGTTGCACTTCGGTGTCGTCACAGCTAACGAGACGCGGTCAGCCGCGCCGATCACGGAGGGGACGCGCCACTGCAACCGGGAACACTCGCCTCCGCGTTGAGCCGCTTTAAACGTTAAGGGCTCTGCGTCAGGCTGGATAGCGGTTTTAAACGTTAAGGGCTCTGCGTCAGGCTGGAAACGTTAAGGGCTCTGCGTCAGGCTGCATCGGTCACATTCACGCGCGTTTAACGGGCCTGAGGTGTCGCGCGCACCGAGCCGTATTCTCTGTAAAAGGGTCAAACCACACAGGCGTTTCTCGGGTTTTATAGCTCTGCTTGCATTAGCGAATTTATCGCACCATCAGTCACACCGAAGTATGCAAACAGTGTCTGTTCCTTCTCCCACCCCGAAACACAGTAGTATCGGTTTTAAATAACAACCTGCAACAAGAGACTGTTTGCCTCAGATTCCACACCAGCGTGTCTGAGCCTGACTGCTTAGCTGGGAGCTCTGGTGCAATTCACCCTATGTGGCTATCCAACACTAAGTACTGGTCCACATCTGCAATCATTCAGCCGAAACTGTGCAGCTTGCCGTGCAGACTGAAATTGGCCCTCCTGATGGTGACAGCATTGAGCCGGTCCAGGACTGACCCATGAGCAGGTCAGCGTGCCCCCAATGGCCCAGTTCCACTCAGCGCAGTAACCTGCTTCGGCTCAAACTGCTACGCTAGCACCTCATTATTTCTGTCTTTCACGCTCTGAGCCCAACCGAAGCAGAAAGAGCATCAGCCAAAAATAAGGTGTTAGAACGTTTTCAGAAAGTGAACTGAGGACGAGACTAATCCAGTCAGCCGGCTGTTAGCTCACTGTTTAAGGAAGCCGCCATTTAACTGGTTCGTCATGCTTTTGATGCAGACCGTGTCATTTTAACTCAGTAACATTTCTCTGGGGGAAACACGCCGTTCTCTCCGTGTGCGCTGTCGGGTGTTTTTAACGCGGACTGGGCGTCCGAATCGGCGCGCTCGAACGCAGGCTGCACTCGGCCCGCTGAGGAGGGAAACCGGTCTGAACCGGCTCACCGGAGCCTGAACGCACAGGTCCGCGGGCCTGTGGGCGCTGAACAAAGGAGACGTGCTAATTAGCGGAGAGCGGCGCGCGTGCGCGCGTGCAGTACCGCGGCTTTGTGCCGCTCTGCAGGCTGAACACAGTGGAAAAACACAACAACTCTTCAGGCACATAAAGGACACCGCAGAGAACATTAGCACTGCGAAGACCCTTCAGTCAAGTGCACTTCATACTTCAGCATATGTTGTTTTTGTTGTGTGATGCACACAACACTTTGAATTATTTTTTGAAAGTAAAAATACCAAAATTTGAAAAACACTTAGAAAAAAAAAGTCCCCAGCAGGCCTTGGCAAACTGCCGCAAATATCTAAAAAGTTACAAAATGGACACCAATGAATTTGGTCAGTAAAGACTCTCACCATAAGCGCAGGCTGGGCCCTGTAGAGCGGCTCAGTCAGTAAAGACTATAGAGAGGCTCAGTCAGTAATGACTGTAGAGCGGCTCAGTCAGTAAATGCTATAGAGCGGCTCAGTCAGTAAAGACTATAGAGCGGCTCAGTCAGTAAAGACTGTAGAGCGGCTCAGTCAGTAAAGACTATAGAGCAGCTCAGTCAGTAAAGACTATAGAGTGGCTCAGTCAGTAAAGGCTATAGAGCGGCTCAGTCAGTAAAGACTATAGAGCGGCTCAGTCAGTAAAGACTATAGAGCGGCTCAGTCAGTAAAGACTGTAGAGCGGCTCAGTCAGTAAAGACTATAGAGCGGCTCAGTCAGTAAAGACTATAGAGCAGCTCAGTCAGTAAAGACTATAGAGTGGCTCAGTCAGTAAAGGCTATAGAGCGGCTCAGTCAGTAAAGGCAGGACGCAGAAAGAAGCTCGCCAGTCAGCCCGTGGTTTAGCCGACAGTGTGCGCCCGCCGCGATGCGAGACATGGCCGACAGGAGGAGCGAGGGCTTCTCAGCCAAACCGGGGGAGGCTATTCTTAGCAGCATTCGTTAACGCTGCAGCGAGTCGCGCGGCGGGAAGCAAGGCGCGCATAAGGACGTTTGCTGATGAGCACGGCCCTCCGACAGAGCCAGGCTTGTCGCTCTGCTCACGGTTTTGGACAGCAGTGGGCTACCCAGCGCCGCGTGGCACGCGAAGGTCAGCTACAACACGACGTCACCCGTCATTCAGAATAACACTCAGAGGATAAACTGATGCTCTGCACCTGTGTTAGCTACAGGCTCATTTACATGTGCAGTTTCCAGGCAGCCAGCCCTCAGTAGCCTATATTACCGGGATTTTTAGCAGACACTCTTATCCACAGCGACTTCACATTAGCACAAAGAAAACCCAGCACATAGAAACTATGCTTCTCACTTCACAGGTGAAGTACCGCATTGGCTGTGGGAGAAGCAGGGAAAGTGTGCCACAGCAGAACAGAAGCACTCTTGTGAGGGGGATACTAGCCCCATAGTGGCTTTTCGGGAACCCACAAGCCGACCCAAATACACGAGTTGTTCTAGACCGAGGGCCCAGGGCAGGCTAAGCTGTTCTGCTGTCTCATTTACGCCTGCTGTGTCCCCCAGAGAGGACTGCACAGCTCAGCGCTTAATGTGCAGGTTAGCGTGTGCTTAAGGGGTTAATTAGAAGAGAAACATCCCCCAATGGGGATCAGATCTGCCCACATGATTCACTGGAACAGGGCAATGACATCACAACATTCCATGTTCTGTGAACGGGCCATAATTCAGATAACGTGGGCTCTTTTTTTGCGCCTAAAAACTTTGGTTAGTGCTCTACACTAACTAGCCAGCGGCCATTTTATTTTCCTTTTTGCTCAAACCCCATTGGGCAGCTGCTGGGGCCAAAACTGAACCGATGCGATAAATCCAAACTGGAGGTTCTGACTCCGTTGCAAACATTCTCGAAGGCCCACAGAAAAGACCATTCTGAAATCACATCCCAGACACAAGAAATGTACAAAACCGTCAAGACAAGACCGAAACCAGGCTGGCCCACTGTCTCAGCCAGAGGACAGCTTCTGCCTGGCTGTCTGTAACCCAAAATAACAAAAAAACCCTCTTAGATAGAGCTGTCACATCTGCTCTCTGTTCCCAAATCTCAAACCACCAATTACGCGCTGTCCCGCCAGGCTGGAGGGGGCACGTTGCCGGGGGAGCTGTGCCAAGGGGGCGGTGCCAGGGTGGGATACCGCCAAAATCACCCCTGCACCGAGACCCGCCATTTGGGTGGGACCAGCCACGCACCAGCTGTCACTCACTCTCAGAATTCCGTGCCCTTCAGCTCAGGCTCCTCCCACAGCCCCAGGGGGATGCGCAGTCGTGTTTCTAGCTTGGGGGCGAGATTAGCAGACGCAGATTTTCCTTTCTCAGGCAGAGGTCAGCAGTTTAAGTAATGTGCTTTAAAAATGCGCATTAGATTCCTGAGCAGCGAGAACCCGTCATTAACGCTGTCTGCAGGCGATGCGCTTGGCCTGGTCGGCCAATAGGAGCAGGGCTGCTGCAGACTCCACACCACAGGCCTTCCTGTCCCCTCTGAGATAAAGACCAGTGATCTCGGCCTGGAGGAATAATCAGCTCTCACTGCTACTGAGGGAGTGACATCACACACTATCACCCTCTCACTGCTACTGAGGGAGTGACATCACACACTATCACCCTCTCACTGCTACAGAGGGAGTGACATCACACACTATCACCCTCTCACTGCTACTGAGGGAGTGACATCACACACTATCACCCTCTCACTGCTACTGAGGGAGTGACATCACACACTATCACCCTCTCACTGCTACTGAGGGAGTGACATCACACACTATCACCCTCTCACTGCTACTGAGGGAGTGACATCACACACTATCACCCTCTCACTCCTACTGAGGGAGTGACATCACACACTATCACCCTCTCACTGCTAATGAGGGAGTGACATCACACACTATCACCCTCTCACTGCTACAGAGAGAGTGACATCACACACTATCACCCTCTCACTGCTACTGAGGGAGTGACATCACACACTATCACCCTCTCACTGCTACTGAGGGAGTGACATCACACACTATCACCCTCTCACTGCTACTGAGAGAGTGACAACACACACTATCACCCTCTCACTGCTACTGAGGGAGTGACATCACACACTATCACCCTCTCACTGCTACTGAGGGAGTGACATCACACTCTATCGCCCTATCACTGCCTCTGCAGGAGTGACATCACGCTCTGCAGCAGATGCTCACACACTGACTTCAGTCTCTGAATGTCACTGCACCAGACAGACCCAAATCCTGACCCTCTGCTTTGAGCTAGCGAGCATAACAATGCAATAAGGAGCAAATGTACTTTGTTATATAAGAAAAGATTTTGAAAGTGATTTAAGCAGAGGCTTGTTTATACCAGGAACTGGGCTGACTTGTGGTACAGTGCCACCATCTCTGACGTGTCATTTCCTGTCCTGTTAGATTAGAGTAAGACGGAGAAACGAAAGAAACAGTCTCCCCCGGGACTGTGCTCATACTGCTGCCGGGACAGCGTCAATCCACACAGGGCCGTCGCTAGTGGGGTGAAGGGTGGTGACGATTGTAGGAGCCCACAGCTTTGGGGGGGGAGGGGGACAGAGCTAAAAAAAATCAGCTTGTTCTATTTAAACAGTATTCTCAGTATTCTCCCACAATTCCTAGCTACAGCCCCTGGCTGTGAAATGCGGAATGATGAAGCAGTAAAGCACCTCTTCCACATGAGCACCCCCCCCCCCCCCCCCCCCCCCCCCCCCCGCGCGCAGACAGGTCTCAAAGCATTAGCACATCAAAGGCAACACCAGCCTCACTCACACTCCAGCTCGCTGTGTAATCAGCAAAGAGCTTATCATGCTAATGTGTGTTAGCATGCACTGTTCCCCAGTGTCTGAGGAAGGCCATGGGGGGGGGCAGGAGGGGAGGGGAGGGGGGAGGGGGGGAGGGGGGGAGGTGCACGTGTTGCAGCACCTTTGGAGCAGCAAGCAGGGTTTAATAAAAACTTCAGGGAAGAGCTCCAAACCTGATCGTACTCTATAGTGTTTTTTTTACTGGCTTACACAGATTTAGTTTCATAAGATCTAGGACTGGGGCACCAAGGACATGAAGCCTCTTCTGACTGCAAAGAGAGAGGCCCTTTATATTGAGACAAACTGAATGCATACTTTAGGGCTGTCTATTGCGTGCGTGTGTGTGTGTGTGTGAGTGTGTGTGAGTGTGTGTGTGTGTGTGTGTGTGTGTGTGTGAGTGTGTGTGTGTGTGAGTGTGTGTGTGTGTGTGCGTGTGTGTGTGTGTGTGTGAGTGTGTGTGTGTGTGAGTGTGTGAGTGTGTGTGTGTGTGTGTGTGTGTGAGTGTGTGAGTGTGTGAGTGTGTGTGTGTGTGAGTGTGAGTGTGTGTGAGTGTGTGAGTGTGTGTGTGTGTGTGTGTGTGTGAGTGTGTGTGTGTGTGAGTGTGTGTGAGTGTGTGTGTGTGTGTGAGTGTGTGTGTGTGTGTGTGTGTGCGTGTGTATGTGTGTACGTGTGTATGTGTGTGTGTGTGTGAGTGTGTGAGTGTGTGTGTGTGTGCGTGTGTATGTGTGTACGTGTGTGTGTGTGTATGTGTGTGTGTGTGTGTGTATGTATGTATGCATGTTTGCATGTATGAATGTCTGTATGTGTGTGTGTGTGTGTGTGTGTGTATGTGTGTATGTATGTATGCATGTTTGCATGTATGAATGTCTGTATGTGTGTATGTATGTGTGTGTGTGTGTGAGTGTGTATGTATGTGTGTGTATGTATGTATGTGTGTGTAGGTATGTGTGTGTGTGTGCGCGTAATGTAACAAATAAATAATGCCACTGGTGCTCATTAGAATATGAATGTTGTCAGTGTGCCTGGTTATGTCTCTGTACCAGTCCCAGAAATATTTGCCTTTTGAATAAATAATGTGCCCCCTCCACCCCCGCCCCAGCCCCCGACCCCACCCCCGCCCGACCATATCAACAGAAGGGCTCTCAGCAGCATTCGGCCACAGATCCACCCCCCCCTTGCTATTACCGTTCGTGGGCACACATGCTGGCTGCCAGCTTCTAATAATAAAAACAAACGTCACTGGCATTGACTGAATCTGCCCCCCCTCTCCTCCGCCCCCCCGCAGGGTATGGGCATGCGGCCCCCAGCACGGACGGCGGTAAGGTGTTCTGCATGTTCTACGCGCTGCTGGGCATCCCGCTGACGCTGGTGATGTTCCAGAGCCTGGGCGAGCGCATCAACACGCTGGTGCGCTACCTCCTGCACCGCCTGAAGAGGGCGCTGGGCCTGCGGCGGCCCGAGGTGTCCATGGCCAACATGGTGGCCATCGGCTTCTTCTCCTGCGTGGGGACGCTGTGCGTGGGGGCCGCCGCCTTCTCCCGCTACGAGACCTGGAGCTTCTTCCACGCCTTCTACTACTGCTTCATCACGCTGACCACCATCGGCTTCGGCGACTACGTGGCCCTGCAGAAGGACGAGGCGCTGCAGAACCAGCCGCGCTACGTGGCCTTCAGCTTCATCTACATCCTGACCGGCCTCACCGTCATCGGCGCCTTCCTCAACCTGGTGGTGCTGCGCTTCATGACCATGAACGCCGAGGACGAGAAGCGCGACGCAGAGCAGCGGGCCCTGCTGTCCCGCAACGGGCAGCCGGCGGGCGCGGGGGCGGGGCCTCAGCACCCGCACGCCCCCCGCAGGCCCGGGGACCCCGCCTCCTTCTCCTCCTCCTCCTCCTCCGCGGGCGGGGTCGGGGGGGGCGGCGGCGGGGGGGGCGGCGGCGGAGGAGGGGGGCGGGGCCTGCGGAACGTGTACGCGGAGGTGATGCACTTCCAGTCCATGTGCTCCTGCCTGTGGTATAAGAGCCGGGAGAAGCTGCAGTACTCCATCCCCATGATCATCCCGCGCGACCTGTCCACCTCGGACACCTGCGTGGAGCACAGCGAGGCCTACACCGACCCACTGTCCAACGGCTGCGTCTGCGGCCTGCAACGCCGCTCCGCCATCAGCTCCGTCTCCACCGGCCTGCACAGCCTCTCCACCGCCCGCGGCCCCACCAAGCGCCGCAGCTCCTTCTAGTGGCCGGGAGGACCCACTACGCTTCCCCTCGTTTCCCTCTGTGTGGCTGTGGGGTCCACTGCTGCAGACTAACCACAGCGCCAGCTAGTGGCCGGGAGGACTCACTGCACCCCCCCCCGTTTCCCTCTGTGCCCGTGAGAGGACTACTACATTAAACGAGCCACAGCGCCACCTAGCACCCTGGAGGACTCACTGTGTTCTCTTTTTGTCCTCAGGTGCTCGGGGGGGGCGGACTATCACGCTAGACCAAACTGAGGCACTGTTTTAGACTAAATAACCATTAAATCTGTTGGGGTTTGTCTTAAGATTTTTTTTGTTTGTTTCATTATTTGCTACTTTGGTAATAAATGTACTTGAACTCACAGGTTATAATGCCTACATATCATTTAAGCATTGTTGACAGTGTTATGTGGCATTATGACATTTGTCTGTTAGCTGTAATAAGCTGCCGTGATTGGCTAGGGGAGGTGTCATGTCATGCTTAAGACATTGTTATACAGGCTTACAGTTCAAGTTCCAGTCCTTTTTTACTTTCTCCCTCATGTTTATAGTGTATTATCTGATTTATCTTTTGATAGAGGGGGTTTTCTGAGAGACAAAAAGACACTGTTAATGTTTAATATTCTTAATATTCTTATGATGAACCTGAAAAAATTGTATATAAAGTAATATTAGTATCCCAATTTTTGGGATTTTGCTTTTGAGTTTTACAAATTAAGCATGTTTTTCCCCAATAAACAATATATGGGGAGGGTGGACTTTTGAGTGACACTACTGCTCATAGAAAGAAAAAAAAACTGTGTACATATATGTAATTTTGACACTTTATATCAACTGTTTCTGGTATTAGAAAGAGCCTATTTTTTACACTTAAGGGATTGAAACCAATTATCGTAGGTTCCTGTTAACCTGAAGTTCAGTTTCAGGTTCACACACACACACACACACACACACATATTTTACCCTGCTCAAGAGTTTAATTTTGTACAAAGTTTTATTATTTCCATTCTAACTATCTCTCTTTTGTCATACCAGTTTATTTGTTTTAATGTTTTTTAAAATTTTATTTCCCTTACGACCACACACACGTGCGATGGTTTTACTGAGCACGTTAGTCTGATTTCATGTAGATTTTTAACCCTTTCACGACTGCACTTTACAATGCTGTTATAGGTGCGTGATACGTGCGTAATAAGTGCTGTTATAAGGCATTGGTGACAATGCACTCTATCGTACAATAAGGGCATCCAACTGCCAAGATTAAATAACACTTTGTTTCTGGTTTGTTTTTTTAAATAAACGTGTGGATGTATTTGTTTATGACTTTAGTCTATGATGCAGCACTTCTCCAGAGACTGAGAATGTTGAGCAGAAATCAAACTTTGAGAAGAGGAGCAGGGTGTGAAAAGGCTCTACTGTCTGTGGGAACACCGCTTTCCTTTTCCAGAAATATGAATTATGAGTGAGAGACAGGAGCCACTCTGTCATATCCTGTGTGCTAAGATCATAATTCTAATAACTTGATTGAGAAAATAAGTATTGTATGGTTTGGTTGTGAGTTTATTTATTGTTGAATTTATTAATCTGCCACGAATAAACCAAATTTCCAATGAATAGAAATGAGACAAAATCTAATTAGGGCCTGTCATCATTGGGTCTTGTGTTATCAGATTCTAGCAAAAACAAAACAGGAATTGCTGAGTAATGCAGTGATGAATACAGCTATGCATTTCATTCTGTGTCCCTTTCACATTTACTTTCAGGAGTAGCATTAAAATACTCCATATTTACCTGGTAATTATTTACTTAAAAATTTAATATTTATGATTATATTTGTGAATGTAATATGAATTAATCACAGACCAAACTAAATATCCACATCAAGACAAATCCTACTGGATAATTTGAAGCTGTAACAAAAGTTGATGTCAGAAAACTATGAAGCATGAAACACATGGCATTGCATTTAGACAGACAGAGAGAGAGAGAGAAAGAAAAACAGAGACAAAGGAGGAGGGAGAGAGAGAAATTGAATTGACCAATTTGCTGGAAGTTACTGAAGTTATTCAGAGAGATTGCATGGGAAAGGAAGATACTTTTTGTGATTTAAATGCAATTTGTACACCCACCCCCCACCCCACCCCGGACTGCTTAAATCCTGCTTCATATTCTAACAGCTCTGACATTTCTGAGGGTTTCAGTGAATCTGAGGACTGAAAATTGCGCTCATGATGACAGTCGCCCCATTCAGAGGGTGAATGGGAATTCTCACAGAGCAGAACCAGTGATGGCTCCAGTGTAAATTTCCACTGGCTGCACGGTCCTAAGATTTGAGTAGGTGCAGAGGATTCCATGCACCAGTGCTCTTTCCCACAGGAAAGCACGTCACCCCGATGCCATCGTCATGGAGACCAACGTCATGGATACCATCACCCCCTCTGATGAGTGTGTAAAATATCCCAATATGATAGATCTGGATGTGGGACGAGGGGGGAATGGGGGGGGGGGGGGTGAAGGGATCATTTACCAGAAAGGTAAACAGAACCAGCGATTCTCTGGGGGCTCATTTGGCTCCAGCCTGTTCCCCGCCGCCCCCCCGCCCCCCCAGCGTTAGTCAGCAGGACTGGTCCTCTGTCCGGCCCGTATGACGCAGTTACGCTGCTCTCGGGGATAACCGCGCCTGCCACTGTGCAGCAGGTCAGCGGGAATTCAGCTCCATCATAAACGGGTTCATACGAGTCCGACAGGGACTGTGTGCTCAGAAAGAGTCCGAGTCGATCAAACCCGGATGACTCGAGTCGTTCCATCGGCAGTTAAGGGACTGCCGATGAAAACTAGCCTTATGGCTAACTCGGGTACATTCACATTTGTTTAAATGTTGATTAATGTACATTGTCCCTTTCCAAATAAAGAAATAAAAATTTTAAAAATTAAAGTTACAGAGATTTCTGCATCACAGAGGTTTCCTGTTACTGAAAAAGTGAGCGACTCAGTTAGTGATTCATGATTGAGTGACTCAGTGAGTGATTCATGATTGAGCGACTCAGTCAGTGATTCATGATTGAGCGACTCAGTGAGTGATTCATGATTGAGCGACTCAGTCAGTGATTCATGATTGAGCGACTCAGTCAGTGATTCATGATTGAGCGACTCAGTCAGTGATTCATGATTGAGCGACTCAGTCAGTGATTCATGATTGAGCGACTCAGTCAGTGATTCATGATTGAGCGACTCGGTCAGTGATTTATGAGATTGTAATAAAACAGACGAGTTCCAGGACAGTACTGAACGAGTTCTGCATTCCATGAGATTTCACAGGGTTTTGCAGGAGCGAGGGTTAGGGTTAGGGTCTGAACCTCAGTGACTAACTGAAGACTTGGCCTGTTCAAGCACAGCAGCGGGACGTTATGTTCTGGTCTGGCAGCAGTGTGTTTGGCTTTCAGGCACAGTGGGCTGAATTTTGGCTGGTTTTTATTGGCCATTGGGGCTGTTTTCATGGCAACAGGACAACTCTGGTGGTTTTAGCATATCACACCATGAGTCCAGTGAATCCTTATAGATCACTGGACAAATAAATACACATATCCTCCAGTTATACTGACAAATATGAAGAGTGATTCAGCTTTTACTGCATGATATTAAACTACAGACATCATACGATAATGAACAGGAAGATATCCTGCTTTAGAATCGGCCAATCAAATAAAAGCAAGTAATCCGGTAACCAAGGTGCAGAAACCAACCAGCTTCAGCTGAAGAACAGGGGAAAGGCTACAAAAAATACAGATGAAATGAAATGAGAAAAAGAAAGACGGAAAAGAAGAAACAAAGAAACACATCAGAGAAATCAAAAAGCTGAAGTCTTTTAACCACCTTTTTAAAATCTCTCTCAACTTTCATTTCTAAATCTGCACCAACTGTCATTTTGAAATTTGGTTAACAGCCATTTTTAAAATCTCAGTTAACTGTCATTTTTAAATCTCGGCTAACTGTCATTTTTATCTTCCATTTTGACACCTGAAGAGACCAAATCAGAAGAAGAGCTTTTCCACTCTGGGGGGGCTGGCCTCTGTCTGCAGCGCTAATGGGGATCGAGGCCAGACACTCTTTTGATGGCGGGTTTTTTTTACGGCGCTGATTCCATTAAGGACCTCTGTGAAACTGGAGAATGAGAGGGGGAGCAGAAGAACACCAGGTGCGTCAGGAAGCCGATGTCCGGCCCGCACACAGAACACCAGGCCCCGCAAGAACACGCAATTAAGGGTCAGATCAACATCAAAACATCCAAAAATAAAAACGACAGAAAAAAAGGAAAAATGTGTTTACGTTCTGATTGGCCTTTTATCAGTAGGGTGCATTGGCAGAAGGAAGTGAGCTGGCGTGTCATATCCTGTTTGAGCCATGTGGTAAACACTAGCACTGGGCACGTCTCCAACCTGTAACTGCCCACCAAGCTGCCTTTATGTACTTATTTCAAATAAATCTATTTTACAATGATTTACAGCACATACAACACACACACAACGGCAACATCAATCTGTTCAGTTCAGACCAAACCAAGTACAAAAAAAATCTATATATACTGTGTTTTTTTTTAATCAAATAATGTCATATATCTCCTGTCGTCCTCACAGAGGTTGTCTGGGAAGAAGGGAAATATTGTGCACGGCATCAATTATTCTGTGTGTTCTGAGCACATCCCTGTCAATATTAACCTTCTAAATAAAGCAAAACAATTGAATTATGACTGCATAGCAGTGATGCGCAGGGGAAAAGGACATGATTCTTATCTGAAGACATGATTCCCGTTCCTCGTCTGTATTGCACAATATGATAAGCATTATGGACTCAGTACAGCAAGTCCTGCCACTGACCTGGCAACCTAGCAACCAGGTAACCTGGCGACCTGGCGTACAGAGGTACACAGCAGATAAACGCTTTATGATTCCACGGCATTATGAATTAGTACAAGTGGAACTTGTAATGCAACACAACACACCGCATGTGTTCAGGAAAGGTGCGATTTTACAGGATTTTAATTATTGTTAAAATTAACCTTTTACTCAATGGATTAAAGTAAACACACAATTATCAAAACCTGCCTACACCAGGAAACATTCACACAAAGAACTAATAAAAATCAGCCATCGCTATCACGTTACTCACCACAGCGAAGATTTCTTGCTCGATTTAGAGAAACAAAATAATGAAATACATGTGCTGTATTTTTATGTTTATGCCACATTGAGTAGCATGAACCGATGAAAGATGCTAAATTACAGCTGGGACTCAATCAATATTCAACCTTAAATTTGGCAAACAGTTAAAAGTCAGGGTTTTTTGTTGTTGTTGTAAATAACAGACACAAACGTGAGTTTGTCTATCACCGAGTTAAACTCATCAAACCAAGTATGTGAACAGACTGTCACACTTGCCTTTACTTGTACAAAAGTTGATTGAATTCAGGCCATCGTAAGACAGATTTAAGGATGGAAGTTGATTGAATTCAGGCTGATGACTTTTTTTGCCTGTGAAATGCAGCAGGTGCTCTAACCACACTGCTTTTAGCAGAGATGGGATTGCTGTGCTTTAATTTCAGGGTAGTAGAACAGTTCTGATCCAGGGGTTATGAAAGTGGTTCCTGTTCATGAGGGGACAGATGGATTATGATTGTGTGTGTTTTGGTGGGTGTGTGTGCATGTGTGTCTGTGTCTGTGTGCGTGTGTGTATGTGTGTGTGTGAGTGTGTGAGTGTGTGTAGGTGTGCCTGCAGGTACTGCTCACCAGCACGGCTCCTCGTTCTGGTTGGCGGCTTCCCCCCCCTCCATCCCTGGGGGGTGTCAGGGTCTGAGCATGCCCATTTGAGGCCGGCCAAGTGTATTGTGTCGCCACGACAACACCTTCTGGAGTGGATCTCTGCCAAGCGTTCCACAGAAAATTCCTTTTAAAAAAAACCCTTTGAACTGCCTTACAATGGGGCGTCAGCTGACCAATCAAAATGAAACCCTAGTTCACCAGCCCCCCGATCTGAGAAGGGGAGAAGAAGGGGAGGAATTATATCCCTGTGACATCATCACGCTAAGCTTGCCTATCGCGGATTCAGATGAAAGGTGTGGCTCTGACTCGTGCGGTACAGGTGGGGCCAGTTATTCGGAGGGTAAGAGACAGAACGCACCAAACTGTGACTGTGAATGAGTTCTTTTTTTAAAATGTGGGATGTGTACTTCCATTACACTCAGAAAAATAATGATGAGAATAAATCATTATAATAATAAGAGAATGTTTTTGTCCATAAGTTCATTTTAACTCTGACCTGGGCACCTTTAGTTTTTTGTCATGCCTTCTATAATTGGAATAGTGCACAGAATCATCTCTGAGAGGGCTGTCGGCAGAAGCACACATTACAGCACAAATTACCCGCCGCATCGAACAATTAACAAGTTCAAGTGTTGGAAATGGGCCTTGGCTGCCCACACTAAGCACAACGTATCTGACATTCGTTTTTAACCTGACAGTTATTTATTTCAGATGTGGCCAGCAATCAGCAGCGATCCTGTTTCGAATACGTGCTGCTTCTCTGTACTGCTCTCAGTGTGACTGCGGGTCTTGCTGCTTGGGAACGTGATGAACCTTGCCTGTAACAAACTGCAGAACTGGAGCACAGGCACCGCCTGCTCAGGCCCCACTGAGTACCTGTCGCTGTGTACCTGTGTAGTTTAGTCCAGCGCACTGGAAACTACACAACCCACCAGCCGAACCTGAAGCAACACCTATGCTTAAGGTCAATCCACAGCCCCAAGACTGGGGCTTCCAATAATAAAGACTCTCAGGCTTCAAAGTCCAAATATCTCCACAACAAAACCCCAAACTTTCAGCAAAGACCGACTGCGAAACAAAATTATTAATTATTTCAATACCAGAGTTTCCTCTGGCTTCTAAGACCAACCGGTGGCTGTTTTCACAATGTGCATTAACAGTTATTTACCTCCATCATTCTAAACTACATATCTCTAAATATTTAATCAAACTGGTCGAAGACTCTACATTAAAGTGATATTATAATTCATCGATGGTGCAGCCTGGCCAGTCGGTTATCAGTACGTCCACCATATAATCAGTAGTCAGGAACGCGTGCCATGGAAAGATCCACCTCAGAGCACGCTCATAAAAACCATAACTGATAAATCGCAGACCGGCAGCATCCTGGGTGGAGTCATGGCAACGCTGGCCTAAGCGCAGCCCAGCGCTCAGACTTCAGGACGCATCACCGTCAAGGCCCTGATGCGGCCAGCGTGTCAGTTAGGATCAGGCCTCAAAGTGCAGGAAGAGAAAAAGCCGCACAGACTGAGCCTGATTCAGCCTCGGCCAGATAACAGTGGGGAGGGGGATCAAAGGCTCCTTTCGCTTCATATTTAAATACACGCGAGAGAAAAAGTGGGGTGGGGGGGGGGGGGGGGGCGGCGGCGGCGATGTTTTGATGTCTCTTCAGGCGACAGGTACTCCAGCCCGCAGGTGAGATGGGGGACATGGAGGCCGAGGGCACAGAGCTCAGCCAATCAGAGCTAAGGCCTGTTGCATAACCAAAAGCACACGACCGGATTGGTCACTCATTTGTTTTGTCCAACATATTAAAGGGGGGGGGGGGGGGGGCATATGCTGAATGCGTAAATCTGGGCCATCTCTGGCTGTCTTTAACCTGAGCGTTCACAGGGCAGGTGCAGTCCCGCATGCAGATCGATATCTCATCGAGAGAGAGAGACAGAGAGAGAGAGAGAGAGAGAGAGAGAGGCTTGTGGAGCTTTGGGACAAGGCATCTCCATCCAGGACCGCAGACAGGGGGGGGTGGGGGGTGGACAGGGACACCCTGTCCCCGGCCTGAGCCGGAGGGGGTCCAGGGTATGGGGCGTAACCATTTTAAATTTGTTACTAAATTAATCAGAAGTGAGGAGGCCTCCCCAGTATATTCTGTCCCGGGCCTGAGAGTTCTTAGCTACGGCAAGCCATCAGTTTAATGTTTAATATGACCCCCTGTACATTCACAAAAAAATATATAACAAAAGAAAACATAAAACTAACATAAAACATAAAACATAATGTAAAATCTGCAGATGAGGGCTAGAACAGGCCGCGGGGCACAGGGCTCAGAGGGGCACTGATACAGAGAGCGCGGCAGCGCTAGACCTGCGTTACGCAAGGAGAGCGAGCGGCAAGCGGTGAGCGGCGTTCAGCGAGCGGCGAGCGGCGTTCATCGAGCGGCGAGCGGCGTTCATCGAGCGGCGAGCGGCGTTCATCGAGCGGCGAGCGGTGTTCATCGAGCGGCGAGCGGTGTTCATCGAGCGGCGAGCGGCGTTCAGCGAGCGGCGTTCAGCGAGCGGTGTTCAGCGAGCGGCGAGCACAAAGAAGCAGGAGCGCTCGTGTGTGAGATAACCACGTGATCGTCCCGCAACCGTCCCGCGACCGGCGAGCGCTCACAACGCTCCGTCAGTCCCCCGCGCTCACGCCCGTCAGTCCCCCGCGCTCACGCCCGTCAGTCCCCGGCGCTCACGCCCGTCAGTCCCCCGCGCTCACGCCCGTCAGTCCCCCGCGCTCACGCCCGTCAGTCCCCCGCGCTCACGCCCGTCAGTCCCCCGCGCTCACGTCCGTCAGTCCCCCGCGCTCACGCCCGTCAGTCCCCCGCGCTCACGCCCGTCAGTCCCCCGCGCTCACGTCCGTCAGTCCCCCGCGCTCACGCCCGTCAGTCCCCGCGCTCACGCCCGTCAGTCCCCCGCACTCACGCCCGTCAGTCCCCGCGCTCACGCCCGTCAGTCCCCCGCGCTCACAACGCATCCGTCAGTCCCCCGCGCTCACGCCCGTCAGTCCCCCGCGCTCACGCCCGTCAGTCCCCCGCGCTCACGCCCGTCAGTCCCCCGCGCTCATGCCCGTCAGTCCCCCGCGCTCACGCCCGTCAGTCCCCAGCGCTCACGTCCCGGACCGTCTCAGCACTTAAAACCAGAGCCGCTCCATCTGAGCTGTCGGGACCTGGGGCGCACCAACAAGGGGCCACGCCCTGATTGGTCACTGAAATGGCTGAACTGGCCAGTCACAGGGCAGCAAGGGGCCTGGTGTGGATGACCACGCCATCCCAGAGTTCCACAGCAGGCCACAGCCCCAAAGGCTGAAAGGAGGAGGTCTCAGACGAGGTCCGGACTTTAGAAGGGAAGTTCAGAGTAAACTCAGTCTCCCTCTCTCTATTAAAAATGTAGTTTGTGTTTTATTTTTCATTGAGAGAGGAGGAAACAGTCTTGAAAGGGATAGATCTATTCTAGACAAAAATATCTGGATGAATGATTAACAGTTTATATTGTAGCTGCGTGCAAAACAAACATTGCTGGTGCAAATCTACCTTATGTTTACATCCCATATCCACAGGACAGGAAGGATATGATTATCTCTGCTAAGGAAAAACAGTCTTCAGTTTCCTTTGGAGAACAAACAAACACACACACACAAACATTGATTCACACACAACATACACACACGCGCACACTCACTCACAGAGCACATACACATGCACACACACACACACACACACACACACTACTGCTGCTAAACTAGGAGAAAATTTCAGACAGACAGTCATTCAGGGCAGAAGTGAGACATTTAGCCCCTTGTGCTCCTGGAAAGGATAGATTCCCCGCACCAGTGCGAAAGCTTGGCAGTAAATAAAAAGGCAATTAGGTTGATTAGAGAGGCTGAGGGGAAGACATCAAATGAGTCTGGGGAGATGTAGCTTAGCAACTGGCTTGATTAAGTTGGAGACAGCATTTCCTGAGAGGCAGTCGCGTTTTGAAGGGATTAGAAATGAAGGATGGAGAAAACGTCTGCCCTCCAGCTCAAGCCCGCTCACCCCACAGCTCCGATCGCACCGCATCGGGGGGGAAAAACGCAGAACGGAAAGAGAAGAGGCTCGACGGAGAGCACTTACAGTTCCTCAAATAATCTCAGCCGCGTAAAAACCCAGGAAGGCTTGTGAGGTGCGCTAAGGAATACTGTACAGGGAGGGGTCATCGCAGGATCTGAAATCCAGGAGAACAGAACTGTCACACGAAACAGAGCCCCACAGATCCATGGGCCCGCTGTTACCCATAAGCCACTGCAGCTGAACAGTCACCCGCCAGTCTCACACAGAGGCGTGCCTCTCTCACGCGGTACACCTACAGCCAGGTGCTGCCTCACCTTCAGGGACTCTCCTCCCCCCAGCAGGCCCTGCTCCGCCCCGTCCTCCTGGTCCTCTGATGGGGGAGCTGTGCGAGGGCTCTGGTGATGTTCAGGGAGGTGTGTTAATTACCTGCCGCACGGCCCCCACTGAGACCTACCTGAGTGTTCAGGTCCCCATGAGGTGCCATCAGAAGCACAATCATCTTCAGAAACGCAACGGGTGTCCAAGTTCAAAAAAAGTAAAACAACTTCTTTATCTGTATTTCAGTCCCCCCCCTCCCCCCCCACACACACACACATTAACAGTAACATAAAACTTTTAAAAATATGATCACTGTATGTTATATCGGGAATTATATATTATTATGAAGCTGTTAAATTGCAGCCTGGGTGTCGACACACAAGAATTTTAAAATCAAAGCTTGGATAGGCCAAGGCCACAGGAGCTATTTAAGGAAGTGCTGTTTTTCAGTTGGACGGGTAGAAGTCACCTTGCATCGGGAATGATATAAACCGGACTTTCAGAGGGTCAACGGAGGAAATATCATAACGCTCTCACATAAAACGACCCATCCGTGAAACACTTGCTGAAGAAAGCCTGAAAGGGTTCTGGTTCTAGTTCTGGTTTTAATTTGAGCCAGGTCTGCTCAGAGAAGTCCGTTAATGTGGGAGTCCGACTAACGCACTCCCGCTACTTGGCTCCGGAGTTGCCGCTGGTAACTTCGAAGAACACGAGCACGCGAGCGGTCGCGCGGCGCAGTCAGCTCACTTAAGCTTGCTAAGCCTTGAATCATTTAACAACCCCTGAGAAATGTGAAGTTGTGATTCAACGAAAATTCCTACAGAACATATTCCCTCCTGCTCTTCGTCTGCTAGCTTGGAAGTGATATTACTGACTTAAGTTTGAATTAATTATTTCCATTGACACATCTGGTTCACCAAACAGATTATTTAAAAAGCTGTGGGGCTAAATACGGATAACACAGCAAGTTAAAAAAAAAACAAATGTGCGAATTACTACGGAGATAATTACAATACTACGATTAATTATATATGTATTATATACAGTAGTATTTCAACTGATGGCAGAGCCCAAAGTTGGATGCAACAGTGTCCTCCTGTGGTATTAAAATGCAATAACATGAGGGTGTACACCGAGGTAACCAGACTGATCACGGGCAGTCATTTGGGGCCAGCTGCGCAGCTCTGGAAAAGCACCATTGATGTCATAATCTGAATAATTAAATTTATGGACACAGACGTGGCTGTCATAAGTAATGTAAATCATAATGTTCTTAGATCATAATAAGAATGTCCTGTTGATTGATGTTAAAAGGATGATCTATGCGTCCAGTGTGTGAAGTGGAACAAAATGCTAATTTTACATAGGACTTTTGGAAGGAGTAATAACACTCAATCGTACATATGAAAACTCAGGGGACAAAACTAGTTCTAACCAAGTTACAAAGCATGATATTTTTCCCGTTTCTTTATCAAACCTTAAATATCCTTTTGCCGCTTAATTTAGTAGACAGCTTTCTTTCTGGAAAATATGCGTAACAACTTGTGATTCAAGAACAATTTAATCGCAGAGGACATGACATTAATTTTGCGTCTCCGTTCCAGAGTGACTTGCAATGTAAGACATATACACCACGACCATTTAAAAATCCAGTTGAATTTTGACAGCATGACAGCAAACTAGCAAATATTTAGTGTAATGGCGACCTCTAGTGGAGAGTCATAGATACTGCATTAAGCAGAGAGAAAATAACAGGTCTTGCGTAACAGGGCTCCCCTACCGGCAAGACCACGCCACTGCACCTCCACCGCAAGCAGCCCGCTGACTCTTTACTCAACGCGAACCTGCCGTGCTAGTCATCGGTGACCTTTCCCACAGGCTAAATTTAGATTTTTTAAAAAGTAATGGATGATACACACGCACACCTTTCACGACTTAAAACGGTCCCAGGCATCATCTTACACTTCAGGCCACAGTTTTAATTCAATGCACGAGAAGACAGAAAATGTATCAAACTTACAGGCTGCTGGTGTAGCGCTTACGCAGTAAATTTAGCAGTAGCAGGCTCTGTCAGTTCAGTACACTTTTCACGCGTTACGAATAGGAATAACTGTTTCAAATTGATCTTGTGAACGGTGAAGATTTTACTGGCTGTACCCAGCTGCATGAGGACCAGAGCAGATCTGTTATTTGATGGGGGGTTGGGGCGGAACCGGCCACTGACATACAAACACTCCATACAGTCATCTAGGGCCACACAATTCAGCTGTGAGGTGGGGGGAGGGGGTTTTCTATATTCTTCTTATGATAGATTCATAAGAGAATTAACAGAACCCATTTTTGCCCCTAAAATATGTACTCCCATCAAACCTTGCGTTCAATGTAAATTCTACAGAGGCTATGCGACTGTTCTGCTTCCCACAGAAACTATGAATGGCGAGTGTACAAGCCACTTCAGGAGACAATACCAGCCTTGTCCTGTATTTGCGTTTCATTTGCATTCTCCTTTGTTGTCCTCTCATAACTTTGAAGCGGAAAAACAACATCTCAATTTTTAAAGAAACAAAGCAATTGAACACGGTGTAGGCGCAAAGAAACAAAATGAATCTAACTGCATAGCATGTTCGCGGTTTATATGGGCGAGCTTAGAATACTGCCCGCCTGATTCACTCACGTTTAATTTGATTTACAGATAGTATGGTTGCTCATTGATATACGACGGTTTTATCGCGGTTGTTGAGGTGTATGAAAAGTGAGGTGCATTGAATGCATTATACAAAACCCAAATACTGCCATACCTACTCTGTCAGACCGATTATCGGTTAGTCACTGTACACTCAGAGAAACCATCCGAGTGCATCCAGTAGAAAGTTTAAGTTTAAGCTAAACTCCATTACAGGCAAGGCGCGTTGACGTCGCTATTGATTCAAGAAATAATGTAGACCCTACGACATACATAAATTAATGAAATTGTCTGAAACATCAAATTATAGCACTTCATTGAATTTACACGAAAGGTTTTATGCAACCTAACCAGTTGGCCGTAAAGGCTCCGAAGTCCTGTCAGCTGATACCGAAAGTCATGTGACCGAGCAGGAAGATCTACTAAAGTAGCGAATGATCAAGGGCTCGACCAGAGGCACACATATATACGTCCTGCAAACTAGCTGGCTGTTGTTTTGGTGTTCTCTCATTAAACATGGCTTGGACGAAATACCAATACCTGCTCGCCGCGATGATGCTCATAACGGGGTCGATCAACACACTGTCCGCCAAGTAAGTATTCTGGAACAGAGAGTATTTACAGTATTTACATGATTTACAGTGTAAACTCTGAATCAATATGTATATGCAGTAGGCAGCTAGCCTAATTACAGACCGAGAACACATGTATTCTCCGTTAGCTACTGTAGGTTATTTCACCGATTAGGCTATGCAGATTTAATAAGGTTTGGTGTATGTCATTTGTATCACTAATTTGTTAAAATGTATTGATTAGCCTATATAAAGCGTCTCAAATAGTCTGCGTGTAAAACTACATAATATCTTAGCCTAGTCACAGTTTGATCTTGCCTACTGTTGGCTACTCTGAGGAATATATTGACAATTTTATTATAACCCTAAACACACACGGGCAAAATATTGATTGTGCTCACGATCATAACGATAGTTACGAATACGATGGCCTGCTGGCTGTTCGGGAATTGGAAAAGTGGAAAGACTGTGGCCGTTTCTACACGCCGGTTTTTTCTCATTAATTGACTTTCGATTCGGCTGGGTAGCCCTTTGTAACCTGTGAGCTCACAGTATCAGCCAGTAAACACTCTTTAGCGATCTGTGAATATTTACGATACAACATGCATCACAAAAGACATTTAAATGGGCAGTTAGGGCGTCACGCCGTGCCGATTCGCTTGGATAGCCCTGTTAATTCTCGGTGCTCGCTCAGACCGAGTCTACAACGGACGACCATTCACTCACTATAACGACTAGCCAATCGATGCATTATGACGTTTTTAGTCGGCACCGCAGTTCTACACTGTCACGTGCTGTTGCGTTACCGACATTCCGCGAGTCTAGTCATGCCATGCAATACCGCTGCGTGCAAAAACAACGCAGCATCAGCAAATACGGACAACTTGTGACAAATCAAGACCGAAGGGATGACACCTCACTTCTTGGCATTTTAGGACGATTCCAAAGGCCCTGACTGACAGGGGCCTTCAAAAAATATGCTGTAGTTACATTAATTGTGCAGGCGGGGGGGGGGTTGGCCCCAATGGGAAATTAGGAGATCCTTACATGGGGCCCAAAATCGTTGGTGGCTCCTCTGACTGTGATAACGGTGTTTGTGCTGATAAACAGGTTCAGCTGGCCTTTAGTCTGCACTTTCAGGTGCACATCAGTTCTGCCTTGAGGCACACAAATCAATTCACTTTGGTGTTACCTCTGATATGTCAATATGACAGAAGGCTGAAACAGGCCAAAGTTTTCCTAAAGTTTCTTTCTCTCTCCCTCCCCTCTGCTCTCTCTGTCTCTGAAGCTGGGTGTGTTTGTTTAAGACACTCAATGTTTTCCCTCTTTGTTCCGTTCGTTGGCCACGCCGGTGCACAGGCTAGCGTTCAGAGTGCTAAGGAGCCGCACAGTTCAGCGGCTAGCGTTCAGAGCGTTAAGGGAGCTGAGCAGCTAGCGTTCAGAGCGCTGCACGGCTGAGCGGGTAGCGTTCAGAGCGCTAAGGGGGCTGAGCAGCTAGCGTTCAGAGCGCTGCACGGCTGAGCGGCTAGCATTCAGAGCGCTAAGGGAGCTGAGCAGCTAGCGTTCAGAGCGCTGCACGGCTGAGCGGCTAGCATTCAGAGCGCTAAGGGAGCTGAGCAGCTAGCGTTCAGAGCGCTAAGGCAGCTGAGTGGCTAGCGTTCAGAGCGCTAAGGGAGCTGCACGGCTGAGCGGCTAGCGTTCAGAGCGCTAAGGCAGCTGAGCGGCTAGCAATCAGAGCGCTAAGGGGGCTGAGTGGCTAGCGTTCAGAGAGCTAAGGGAGCTGAGCGGCTGGCGTTCAGAGCACTAAGGCAGCTGCACGGCTGAGCGGCTAGCATTCAGAGCGCTAAGGGAGCTGCATGGCTGAGTGGCTGAGAGGCCAGCGTTCAGAGCGCTAAGGGGGCTGAGTGGCTAGCGCTCAGAGCGCTAAGGGAGCTGCACGACTGAGCGGCTAGCGCTCAGAGCGCTAAGGGAGCTGCACGGCTGAGCGGCTAGCGTTCAGAGCGCTAAGGCAGCTGAGCGGCTAGCAATCAGAGCGCTAAGGGAGCTGCATGGCTGAGTGGCTGAGAGGCCAGCGTTCAGAGCGCTAAGGGGGCTGAGTGGCTAGCGCTCAGAGCGCTAAGGGAGCTGCACGGCTGAGCGGCTGCCTGTAGCAGCGCCGCGCTCCTGTTTCAGAAAGAGGCCGCATGCGGCGGGATACTGCACGGGTCACATTTCACTGAGACGCGTCCGCCTCACTTTCATTTAATCATCCAGCGGAGCCTCCTTCAGACTGGCACAGGCTCAGAGCTGTCCTTCACAGACCGGCTCTGAGGCTCCTTCACAGACAGGATCTGAGTCTCCTTCACAGACCGGCTCTGAGGCTCCTTCATAGACAGGCTCAGAGCCTCCTTCACAGACAGGCAGAAGTTAAAGTGAAAACCCTCAATCTGCAGAAGTGCCTGTGTCACACTCCTGTGAGTGCCCTGTCCCCTGTGAGTGCCCTGTGAGTGCCCTGTCCCCTGTGAGTGTCCTGTCTCCTGTGAGTGCCCTGTGAGTGCCCTGTCCCCTGTGAGTGTCCTGTCTCCTGTGAGTGCCCTGTCTCCTGTGAGTGCCCTGTCTCCTGTGAGTGCCCTGTCTCCTGTGAGGACTGTCTGTATAATGGCAGCAGTCGTAACCACACTTCTGACCTTTGCTCTGGTTTCCAGTCGGGGGTGTAAATCTCATGTGGCTCGCTGAGCTGCACCGTTTTTATGGTTCTGGATTCACAACGGTGTCAGACAGCAGCCCTCCTCAGAAAAAAATCAGAACGTAATGGGGGGGGGGGGGGGCGCAGGCTGCAGTGTTCTGTGGGTGGGTCACTTCCTGTTTGAATGTGCAGACGCTGCATTTCGGTCGAGTTCTTTAAACGTCTCCATGGAAACCCTGCCTGTCTGTCGGCCAGTCGTTATCTGTGGTTAGGGCTCTGTCCCCTCCTCATGTGACTGATTATGTCACCATTAGAACAGAAACCTTCTAGAGAAAACACTTCATCAGTTTAAATAATTTTACCACATTAAAGGATACTAACATGGCATGATGGGCTTACAAACATAATTAGCGATTTAAATCCAGAGAAAATACTGTGGAGAAACAGACATTTGTGAGAGTAATGGGTATTAGAAACACCTTTGTGTGTCAGGTGTAGCTTCCAGGTGAGTACTGAGCCTGGTTTAACTCACACAGGTGAGTACTGAGCCTGGTTTAACTCACACAGGTGAGTACTGAGCCTGGTTTAACTCGCACAGGTGAGTACTGAGCCTGGTTTAACTCGCACAGGTGAGTACTGAGCCTGGTTTAACTCGCACAGGTGAGTACTGAGCCTGGTTTAACTCGCACAGGTGAGTATTGAGCCTGGTTTAACTCGCACAGGTGAGTATTGAGCCTGGTTTAACTCACACAGGTGAGTACTGAGCCTGGTTTAACTCGCACAGATGAGTACTGAGCCTGGTTTAACTCGCACAGGTGAGTACTGAGCCTGGTTTAACTCACACAGGTGAGTACTGAGCCTGGTTTAACTCACACGGGTGAGTACTGAGCCTGGTTTAACTCGCACAGGTGAGTACTGAGCCTGGTTTAACTCGCACAGGTGAGTACTGAGCCTGGTTTAACTCACACAGGTGAGTACTGAGCCTGGTTTAACTCACACGGGTGAGTACTGAGCCTGGTTTAACTCGCACAGGTGAGTACTGAGCCTGGTTTAACTCGCACAGGTGAGTACTGAGCCTGGTTTAACTCGCACAGGTGAGTACTGAGCCTGGTTTAACTCACACAGGTGAGTACTGAGCCTGGTTTAACTCGCACAGGTGAGTACTGAGCCTGGTTTAACTCACACAGGTGAGTACTGAGCCTGGTTTAACTCACACAGGTGAGTACTGAGCCTGGTTTAACTCACACAGGTGAGTACTGAGCCTGGTTTAACTCACACAGGTGAGTACTGAGCCTGGTTTAACTCACACAGGTGAGTATTGAGCCTGGTTTAACTCACACAGGTGAGTATTGAGCCTGGTTTAACTCACACAGGTGAGTACTGAGCCTGGTTTAACTCGCACAGGTGAGTATTGAGCCTGGTTTAACTCACACAGGTGAGTACTGAGCCTGGTTTAACTCGCACAGGTGAGTACTGAGCCTGGTTTAACTCACACAGGTGAGTACTGAGCCTGGTTTAACTCACACAGGTGAGTACTGAGCCTGGTTTAACTCACACAGGTGAGTACTGAGCCTGGTTTAACTCGCACAGGTGAGTACTGAGCCTGGTTTAACTCACACAGGTGAGTACTAGGTGCTGAATCTTTCTTTATCCTTCCAGATGGGCTGACTACTTCTCAGCACCGGGGTGCAACAACTCACCAGAACACCACTTCTCCCACCCCTTCGTACAGGTACTGACTCTCTCTCTCTCACACACACACATCTTCTCACAACCCCTCCTACAGGTACTGTCTCTCTCTCTCTCAGTCTCACACACACACAAACACATGCACAACTTCTCACACCCCTTCGTACAGGTACCGTCTCTCACACACACACCTTCCTAGGTAGTCTGTCTGTCTGTATCTCTCTCTCTCTCTCTCTCTCTCTCTGATACACACACTATCACACACACAGCTTGTCTCTTGCCACAAAGTGCAGCAGTTTAATTTTATGCCTGTGTAATACAGCTTTAAAGTGTGTGACCTCATGGGTTTAACCCCGCCCCCTGCCCCGCCCCCCTCACCCCTGCCCCGCCCCCAGGCCGTGGGCATGTTCCTCGGCGAGCTCAGCTGTCTGGTGGTGTTCCACATCGCCCTGTGCCAGGACAGGCGTCGGCCGGAGCCCAGAATTAATCCCGGACAGGCCTTCAACCCCCTCATCTTCCTCCCCCCTGCCCTGTGTGACATGACCGGCACCTCCATCATGTATGTGGGTATGTGACACGCCCCCCGACACGCCAGCACACGCTACGCCCAACACGCACGCGGCCAGGCCAACATGCCAGCACACGCTACGCCCAACACGCACACGGCCAGGCCAACACGCCAGCACACGCTACGCCCAACACGCACACGGCCAGGCCAACACGCCAGCACACGCTACGCCCAACACGCACACGGCCAGGCCAACACGCCAGCACACGCTACACCCAGCACGCACACGGCCAGGCCAACACGCCAGCACTCGCTACACCCAACACGCACGCGGCCAGGCCAACACGCCAGCACACGCTACACCCAACACGCACACGGCCAGGCCAACACGCCAGCACATGCTACGCCCAACACGCACGCGGCCAGGCCAACACGCCAGCACACGCCAAACCATACACGATCGTGCCTGGCATGTTAACGCTAATCGCAACAAAGTAAGAAAAATTTATTTTTAAAAAAATCAAAAGTCCTAATTTTCCCCAAATCTGCATTGAACTCAAGTGCACTGGTGTTAAACTGCTCAAGAAAAATATATAGAAAATTCAGCAAAATAATGAAATAAAAATATATCAGACTCAAGACCTGAATAATAACATAATATATCAAATAATCAAAGACCCTTTGAAAATCAATTTATTATTATTATATTTTAATATTATATACTTGCTTTTTCCAGCTTAATTGCCCCTAAATTCTCCTGGCTAGAAACCCATCTCCTGAACCACAGCTTTGTACTAAACTTAATCCTAACCACCCCCCCCCCCCCCCGTTCCCCCCCCAGCCCTGAACATGACCAGCGCCTCCAGCTTCCAGATGCTGCGGGGGGCGGTGATCATCTTCACTGGCCTGCTGTCCGTGGCCTTCCTGGGGCGCCGCCTACTGGCCAGCCAGTGGATCGGCATCCTGGTCACCATCCTGGGGCTGGTGGTGGTGGGGCTGGCAGACTTCATCAGCGGAACCCGGGACGACTCGCACAACCTCAGCCAGGTCATCACAGGTAAACACACATGCAGAGGTTCCTCCTGAGATTCCTACCTCACTGCTTGCTTTTTTTTAGGGGGGGGGGATCAGGTCTGGTTTGTTCCTTTTACATTACAGGCATTTAGCAGACGCTCTTATCCAGAGCGATTATTCCTTAGTTCTCCTTCTGTTTCCCTGTAAAGCATCTTTGTGACAGTTCTCTGATTTGTATAATAATAATGCTAAATTGAAAAGTGGTTTGTGGCTCACGTGACCCTTGACCTCCCAGGTGACCTCCTGATCATCATGGCGCAGATCATCGTGTCCGTGCAGATGGTGCTGGAGGAGAAGTTCATCTACAAGCACGACGTGCACCCCCTGCGAGCTGTGGGCACTGAAGGTGGGGGACGGACCGCACTACGCCAGCAACACAATATTGTGGGGTCACTGCAGGGTCACTGCGGGGTCACTGTTGTTATTGTGGGGTCACTGTGGGCTCCTAATAATCAATCCACCCTCTCTGTCCCCCCCCCCTCCCAGGTCTGTTTGGTTTCGTCATCCTCAGCCTCCTGCTCATTCCCATGTACTACATCCCTGCGGGCAGTTTGGGGGGGAACCCCCGGCAGGTGCTGGAGGACGCCCTGGACGCCTTCTGCCAGATCGGGTACCAGCCGCTCATCATCCTGGCGTTGCTCGGCAACACCGTCAGCATCGCCTTCTTCAACTTCGCCGGCATCAGCGTAACCAAGGAGATGAGCGCCACCACGCGCATGGTGCTGGACAGCCTGCGCACGGTGCTGATCTGGGCCGCCAGCCTGGCGCTGGGCTGGGAGCAGTTCCACGGCCTGCAGGTCCTGGGCTTCCTCGTCCTGCTGACGGGAGCCGCGCTCTACAACGGGCTCCATCGCCCCCTGCTGGCCCGGCTGCCCTGCTGCGCCGCGGAGCCCGAGGAGGGAGACGCGGCCGAGAGGGAGGCGCTGCTGTCGGGGGGGCGGGGCTCCGTGAACGAGGAGAGCTAGCGGGACTCGGCTTCGTTTCGTTTTCGGGCTGGAGTGCCCCCGCTGGAGGCGCTCCTGTAATGGGTTATAGTTTTAAATATTCGCATTTTTGTTTTATTGGACCCCTCGGCGTGCCGAAACGCCGGCGCTCGCCTCCTCCTCTGCCGGTCTCAGACTCCCGCAACGGCGGAAAGGCTTCGGAGAAAACGCCTCATTTTAATTCTTTTAAGGAAAAGAAGGTCATACTTCTACAGATGCGCCAGTATTTTGGTCTTTGCTGTATAAGTACAGGTA
Organism: Anguilla anguilla; assembly: GCF_013347855.1. NCBI lineage: Eukaryota > Metazoa > Chordata > Actinopteri > Anguilliformes > Anguillidae > Anguilla > Anguilla anguilla. The sequence continues at coordinate 61,104,427 of NC_049206.1, read as the reverse complement.
AAGGGTACGCACTCGTCTTTTATTTCATTCTTTTAATTGATAGTGTTTTTAGTCCGCGGTGAGTACTTGTGGGAAATGAGGTCCTCTGTGTGTCTGTTTAGGTCTGGGCCTTTTTAAAGCGGTGGTTTCATGTTGTGTGTATTTTTAAACCGGTGTCTTTCTGTGTCTTAAATGGCGGGTACCCTTCTGTGACAGGCCTTTCCAGCCCAACACAACACGCTTCTCAGCACTGCCTTTTTCTTTTCTAGTTCCTACTTCTTTTTAGAGCAACGACTAAAAATATCTTCACAGTGTCTTTTTAAACATCTTTTGGTACTACTTTATCCTGTGTCTTTTTGTGAGGGAAGGGAAATGTGTTTATTTTTTTTTGTTTGTCTGATCTCACGAATCCAGCTTGGCCACAGGGCTTAAAGATGCTGTGGTGGTGTTTTTTTAAGGGAATCGTGGTTTTTACGGACAGAAATATCTCTGCAGAGGCACAGGCTGTTCTGTTCAGGGCTGAAGGAGGAAAATCACTGTAATTCCGCGTGATGGACATTAATTTTTGGGTTGGACGTGGAGGGCAGAGAGAGAGCTGCAGCCAAGGCGCTGTTGGCCCGCGGGCCGAGCCTTCCTCCTTCGCCCGGCTGGGGATTTCCCGCCCAAAGCCTCCCTCTCCTTTGCGGTGGTGTTCATCTGACACGCTAGGGCCTGACGCGCGGGGAAAAGGCCCGAGGCGCTGTCTGAAAACGTTTATTAGGAGCTAAATGTATTTTTATGGGAATTTTAGAGAGCAATAATTTGTGAGTCCTGCCCCATCGGTAGGCCGTACGGTTAGCCTGACTTGTAGCAGGCTGTACAGCTGATCGCATTAAATCCTTTTCAGAAACACTATTGCCTCATACATTGCATTTTTTATGATTTCACTGAAATGATAAAGGTACTGAATGATGATTAGAACCTCACCATGCATACCTCAATAACGGTCTTATTTAAGAATCTACTTTCATTATACACATTCGAATACTAGATACCAGTGAAGCGACTGATTGACAAGATGATTGATGAGATTTGCATACAGCATGTCTGTACTTTCTAAATATGAGTGGCCCTATTATTCAATCTTTTTGAAATTCATACAAACACATAATACAGTCATAAGCACTGTGTTATTTATGAGGGTTGATCTGAGCCCTGAGAGGAGGAGAGTGCAGCAGAACTCGGGTTCTGTCTGAGGGTGATTTGGGCAAAGTGCTGGAGCGGGAAATCTGGGTCCGATCCGCGGAGGGGCGGTGAACGGACACAGTCAGACCCAAACAAAATGGCCGCCCGGACACCAGGCTCATGCCTGGCAAGGCTTGTTGTATTTCTAAGTAAAAATAAACTTTTAAAAATGGGCCGGCTGAATTTAAACTCTAAATACTTCTACATGACTATGGTTCCTCATTCGGGGAAAGGTTCATGCTAGCTGAAGGGAACTGCGTGGGTGGAGATTGTGTTTTATGACTGGTGTGTGTGTGACCGTTTGCAAATTAAAGACCATAACCCTTTAAGGTGCGAGATCACAAGTATGTGGTTAGAATGTACTTAACTGAATGTTCTAATGCTGATGTCACAATTACTGCTGGTAATTGATTGAAAGGAAAGGAGTTCTAGAACACTGAATAAATATTGAAAAAATAAAATTTTCAAAAAGTCTACTCTGCAAATTGTTAGGAAACTCTCTCTTCACTCACACAGAAGATGAGTGTGTGACCTGAATGGGGGGGGGGGGGGGGGGGCTGAAAGAGGGGTTCCACATGGGTCAGCTTTGGGCCACCTGTGACTCCTAAAATCGCCTTTAGTCGCACAACAACACCCTCTCCCCCCAAACTCACACTCAGGTTAAAGTGGGGAGGGAAATGTATTTATTTACTGGTCCTTCGTATTTCACAGTGAGGCCCACAGAGACAGAAAAATGTGCTCTTCCATAGGAGCCCTGGCCTGCACTAGCACAGAACACAGAACCTTTTACATAAATCAGGATATAAAGGTCTGTATGCGTGTGCTGTGTGTTAACAGGACTCAGGAAACGCAGGGATAAGGAGGGAGCCGCGCGCGCGGATCTGTGCTGCCTCAGAGCCAGAGAGCTCAAGTGGACATGCGTGTCCCCCAGGGGCCAGTCTTGGGCCCCTAGTGGATGAGCCGCACTAATAAAATGCAATCTAAAGTAAACAATAGAAGAATCCCTCCTGCCTGTAAATCAATGCTGTTTGACAGTATTCCACCCCCCATCCCCCTCACCCCACCCCAAAAATGTGTGTCCATGTCCTGAACGATCAGCTCTCATGGGGACTACAGCTGTCCTGGGAACATGTCCAAGGTTCGATTCTGGACAGTCTCACACTCTTAAAGAAAGAAAAAAAAACATTTAATATTGGTTTCTGTACTGGGGGGGGGGGGGGGGGGACTTTCCTCTCTCTCTCTTATTTTCGTTCGCAGGAAGTGCGATCTGCACGGACGCGGATGGCAGAGGAAGTGCGGAATGGCCCTGCTCTTCCTGTATAAACGCCATGTTCCCTGATTACGCGCCAGCACTCAGAGCAGGAGAGTCAGGCCGCGGTCCGGTCTAGAGGGCCGCAGCGGCGGCTGGTGTCAGCGCTTAAGCACTTCATTCCAGTCTCTGATTGGCCACACAGACCACTCAGCTTGTCTCCCAGGCCCGGATTAGCTTACGTTTGCCCCAAAATGTTCAGTGCTAAATCAACTCTTATGGAGTACATGTGGTCGCTGTCAGTGTAAGACTCATGCACCCTGCTAGAGTTGAATTAACACTGGACATTTTACTGTGCATTTTGAGCACTTGGCCACACCAGCAGATACTCTAATCTGAATAACTCTACCAGGCCACCAGGCAGCTAATGCTACTCTTTTGTTGTAAAACAGACAGAACCACTGCTTGATTTGTCTTGTTGATAAGGAGACTCTGAGATGGTTGTAAGTCACCAGTGTGAAACCTAACAAACACCATTTCTCCTAAGCTATCCTGACTGTTATGCCTTAACTTATTATATAGGCCTTTTCTATAATATATTGCCACAAGATGGCGATAGAGTGCCACGTTGGATGAAAAGTTTTCAGACGACTCCGTACAGTTTGGCCTTGAACAAGGCCGCCTTTGGAAGGAACGCAGACGCAGTTCTTTTCAGAAACAAAACGGTGAAAGAGCTGATGAAAGAAATAAGAGGCCAACGTGAAGCAGCCGTTAGCGCGTCATCCAGGGAGGTCACCTGTAGCTACCTGTGAAAGCAGGTCCGAATAACTAAAGCTTAGTTCATTCATTTTAAAAAAACACTTCATTGCAGCATTAGTCTTTCGAGTCCGATTTATTTATTTATAGCACTGATGCCGAACGTGCAAACAAACCACGTTTAACTGAAACTGAACACCATGATTAACTGAAACGGTCTAAAACAAGATATTGTAAATGTCATGTCCCGCAGATGCCAAAGTTCCCTGTCCATTTAAGGTTAGATAATAGCAACCTGGCTTGCAGAAAAGCTTTATTTTTATTTGGCATAAGCACCACTTAAGCAGAGCGTGGAATATGTCACTCTTGGGACGGTGTGGAAATAACTGAATTTGTTTTTGGTTTTTTTCCGCCCCTGGATTTTCTGCTACGTGACCTCGTGTCTCTTGTGACGCGATCCAGATATGTAAGACTGAACCACGTTATACCGCGAGACGAGAACCGCTTAAAGGTCAGCTTCTTACTTAACTTTAACAACAGGGTACTACTACACAACACCTTGACCCACACGTCAATCAAAAAAACGACGCTTGTTTATCCCTCTCAGCCTGTAGCCTACTGCGAGCCTGGCACCCCAGCCTGAACGCTGACATCACAGAATACTGACAGAATGACCACTCTTCGGCCACAGCGTGGTCCTTCAGGCCCAATAAAAAACACATGCTACCTGCAGCACATACGCATGATATCGATGCGAATGTACATGTGTGTTATTTGGTATGCCATCGTCTACTGAATGCACTTAACTGATAATCAGTGTGGTCTGTATGTTCACGGGGTAGGGGGACGCTGACTGATGAAGTCAGACTAACAGTAATAAAGAAAAACAGTTGGCTATCAGATGCATTTCCAATAGCCCACGCCACTTCCCCTCGCGTTTATTATATTTCACGCATTTAAATAAATAAAAATAAAACGAAACCCTCCTTGGTCTCATTGTTCATTTATTGGAAGACTATACGAATGAAAACATCCTGAATCATCATTCCACAGCGTCGCCAAAAATCCGCCCGCTTCCGCAGAGCTAGCTTCAGTCACGTCTTCGGTTTAGAATGCGATTGCTTTTTATTTGCATTGCTGCAGGAAAACAAGACACACTGAAAAAAATATATTTTGATTATTGGGCGATTCATTTTACGCCTTAGTATTCATCTGTATTCTGTTTAACTTGTCGTGTTCACAGAGAATAGGCTATAGGCTATATACATTTTTTTTCTTTTTCCATCACCAGATAACCCCCACACACAACTGAGTTTTATCCTTTTAGTCACCCCACCCGGCGTATGCATAGTATTGGAAAGTACAGGACTTGCTCGATACCTGACAGCTAAAGTACGAGGCCTTGCGGGCGGTAGAGTAAACGCCATTAAAACTGCAGAACTAGAGGACAACAGAATCTGTGCCCGTGTAAACACGTCATAAATGGACATGGAACCATCCCACCTAACAATTACGCGTTTTTTCGGTTACTCTGTTTGGAGTAGTTTTTTTTATTTTTTATTATTATTTTGTTTAATTATCTCTTACTCTAAGTCTCCTACTGTTGCTTTCAATTTTCTGTTAAGAACAATTCTCTATAGTCACACATTTGTGATCGTATACATTAAAAGGTTCAATATTTAACAATGATCGTACTACAGGTGTTAGACCTCTGTTAAACAGTGTTAAATGCGCAGGGTGGTGACGAGGAGCACAAGGGATGCTGGATGCACTGGTGCTAAAATTTAAAGAAAAGAAGACTTTTTAAAAAATACAAATGACTGAACTTAGTATAAACAGGCTACAACATATGCATACAATTATGTGAATAAATATGTAAATAATAATAAAGTGACAGAAATTCACATTTTAAACAGAGTAACATGAGTAATAAGGATTCGTATCTGTTCTCATTTGGATCCATTTTTCAGTCTGTTTTACTTCTAATTAAATAAACTGAAAACACACGCATTCACGAAACGGGAGATTCAAAAACAATCAGTAGCACTTTTAATTTTACAGGTAACTAAACCATATTTTGTTTAAGAAATTGTCAATATTTCAAACTCCCGGTGTTGGAAAGGAAACAAGAACCATGCGGGTCCAGTGACTTTTAATAATAGGCCACTTAAAAAAAAATAATAATAATAATTAAAAAAAAAATTTTTTAAATAAAATAATAAAATAAAAATGTACCCCCCATCATAAAAAGGCTATATATCAACAAGAAAACGAGTTCAGTATTTTTCACTTGGCGACAAAAGGTGTCAAGGTTGAGCGTTCCTGGAGAACACGCGCGCACCCCGCTGGTGTTCCGGGGCTTTTTGCGCGGGAGTGGGCGATACATTAATATGCTTTTGCGGCCAGTTTTGTGTGTGTGACCCATCACAGCAACGCATTTATAATAAAGCTCCACTGTTGTTTGGATAATGCTACCGTGCCGACAGAAACTGGAATCCTTCAAATCAGAGACCTCGTGCAGAAGCCAGCTCGCCGAGCTAACAGACTCGGCCATTATTACATTAACGTACCTGCTATTTCAGAGACGCAAATCCCGCACGGAGCATTCTTACACTGGCGTTGGTATATATGGGTTAAATAACCGCTGGACTGACAACAAACACGTTAATGCTAAGTTGAAAAACTATATGCAACGAATTCATAATCACGAGTTTCCACCTCAAGGAATATGAGGCAAAATAACTCGTTTATTCTGCAGTTTATGATAGCTACACTGGCAGGCTAGGTCAAAGAGGTCGGGTCAATGCACAGTTTGTACTAGGCTATTTATTTATGATTCAGTTCTCAATTTCATGGAGCATTGATAAAGAACGTTTTAGAAAATGACATGCCTTGATTTCCTGCACATTTAATGCCCACGTTTTCTCTTTCCAACAAGGATTAATAATATATTTCTGCTGCAAGTATGGCAGGCCTAAACCTACCACGTGATTGTCTAAATTTCGCGTCTACAAAATGTTTATTTCATTCAGATGTTGCTTTTGTGGACATGGTTTGTAAACGGATCAGAGTAATGTGATAATGTGAATTTCCAAAAAAAAATTCTAATTTTAGTTAATGTAATACAATGCAGTTAGCGAAAAAGATCACTCTTTTAACCGCGCGAATTATGTCCCATTTAAGACTTTCCCTGAGACATTGTTAATTCCAAATAATTAAAAAACGAATAATAGAAGTTGCTAGCATTTATATTTATTTATTGTGGAGATTTGGCGGTGACATAAAATCTCTCTCGCTCTCTCCTACTGTGGGGAAGAAAGAACAAAAACATATAAAAATTAAGAAGTCAAATGTTTAACTTGTCAGTCATTACATCTGGCTGTTGGACACCTGTTCCCGTCGCTGCCCTCTCATCACGCCCCGCCGCCTCCCCCACCTGCTAATTTGTAGTTTTCTTTCCACCGCCGTGTATTATTACGACAATTAATCGCTTTTGCCAGCGGCAGCCCTGTGGACAGCGAAACAGCTGCGCGCGCTCGGCTTTGGTGAGAAGCTCAGGGCTATTCCAACGGCGCGGGTCACCGTAAACACGGGAGCGACTGATAACCGCGCGAAGTCGCCGCTGCACGTACGCATCAGCGCCTGGTCGGGCCTGCTACGCGCGCCGCACGGGTGCCATAACACACGGGGTAAAGCAGTCACTTAAGAGGGAGAATTGCCAGAGCACGGAGACGCGGAGAGAAGAAACAGTAATGGCTTGTTATGATGACCTCTGCGTTTCCATTAGACTTTTAGTATTACGCATCGCGGAACAAAACTAGCCTTCCCACTAAGTTTAATTTAACCCTTAGTACATTGACCTGTCGACTAATTAGTAGGTCCCTGGTCGCAAGAGCACCTCGTTCCCTCAAAAAAAAAAAAAAAACAGATTTAGTCTGAGCCTGGCCGAGTCTATGTAAACAGAAAATTCGTTAATGCAGACAGTTGAGACGCCGTTATATTTTTAAAAGTTCCATTAAGAAACCCTCATATCGTCTGAATCAGGCTAGGTCGGAGTGAGTGCGGTTGGCTGCCCTCTCCTAACGGCTTAATCTGCAGCGACTGTCCTCTTCGAAAGGAAGGCATAAGAATGGCGCGCTTTCGTGGCTTAATGAGAGACGGGGGTCAAAATGTCATTCCGCAGCGGTCTCCATTACAGCCCTGCCAAGCTTCAAATGATGCGCGTGCAATGACGGCTTTTAGCGAAAAATTAATTATCAGTTTACAGTGATTACACAATAGAATGTCGTATGTTAAGTAAACTGTAACAGAGTAAATATAATATACACCATTTCACTGTGCAGGCTACCCACACACTGCAATCATTAAGTTGTGTTTATTCTGTGTATTGCGGTGTCTTTTTATTTCATTATTTTTCTCTTTTATATTTTTTAACATTGGAAAACATAACCAGTTGTGATGACAATCAAAATGATTAAGTGCTGAATATATGGGATATTTACCTTTAAAAAACACCTGTCGCTCGTCAAAGGTTAGTAGATTGCTTTCCGTATTTGGTCCTGAGAATGGCGCGAGGACGCTTTTCTCTGACAGACGTTTTCATCGGGGGGGGGGGGGGGGGCAGCCACAGCTGGGAACTCGGCTCCGCGGGAGCACTGCGCACAGCGGCCTGCGCATAGCCAGCAGCGCCAGCACAGATACGGGCGGGGTGGGGACAGATACCAGATTTTCCCATCAGAATTGGAGGATGATGATGTTTCAATTTTTATGTTTCCTGCGTGAGGACACCCCGTTTCTCATGATGGGTGATTCGGGGGGGGGGGGGGGGAGGGGAGGTCAGTCCTACTTCAGCCAAGACCTGGCCCTTGCCAAAACTGCAGCTGGAGGTCAATAACCAGAGCTTCCAACATTCTCAACAATAACAAACAGCCCCCCCCCCCCCCCCCAGGGCTCAGGGTGGACCGGGGTTTTACAGAAACACAGCGTCCAGAGACCCATGGAGGGACAGAGCTTAACAACAATTAGCACAGGCTTTCTCTGCCACCCCATGGCCCTACCTAAACAAAGACACCCCCCCCCCAAAAAAAAACATTCTTCCCATGGCAGCTGAACCACACCTGACCACAGCTGGAAAGCATGGTCTTTAAATCCAGAACAAGGTCTTTGTTACATTTCACGGTCAATATTTTAACTGATGTCCTAATTAAGACTACGTTGCGATGTTCTTGTTTTTGTTTGTTTTTCTCAGCCTCAGAGAACACGCAGGCAGTGTGTTCTGTGAAACGGCTCACTGGTGTGTGCAGCGTGCTGCATCCAACACAAATAAACACACGACAATCATTACATGCTTCGGTGGGTGAGAAATGCAAACTGGAATACTGTGACATGAAGTTTGGTCGTCATGGTCACTGCGCAGCTATGGAAGAGTCCAACGGACAGAGCCCGCTTTGGCCTGATGATGTCATATCCTGTCAGCACCTCCCCAAGGCCTACACTACAATCTGATCAGTGTCATTCAGTAACCATGGCAGCAGGAGGAGCCGCGATCCCCCACAGAAGGGGCTGGTTGAGAGATAGGGCACATTTACCCCCCTGCACTGTGACTGAGACATCCCGCAGCATTTCCCCCCGGGCCCGTGGCTGGGGGGGGGGCACTCTCACTCAACCTGGCGGGGGGCTCCAGATGATGAGCCCGTCAGTCTCTCTGTAAGAGCCATAATGGCGGCAGGCTCCAGATGACGATCCTGTCAGTCTCTCTGTAAGAGCTGTAATGGCAGCAGCAGGCTCCAGATGACGGTCAGTCTCTCTGTAAGAGCCATAATGGCGGCAGGCTCCAGATGACGAGCCCGTCAGTCTCTCTGTAAGAGAAGTGATGGCAGTCAGCCACACAGAAGCTCTCTGTAGCTCGGCTCCATTAAAGCAGCCAAAGGTCCTTCCTGAGGCTAACAGGCCAGAAATAGGCGTCTTGGCTGGGCGCCTGTTTTACGGCGGGGAGCAGTAATGTTGGGGGTAATTTTTTAATTGTACCGAGCCTCTCTGATCGGTGAAGAGACGGGCAGGAGCAGCGGCAGCAGTGCTGGTCATTCAGCTCTCTGGAGCTCACAGCGGCCTGCTTATGAAAACAAACGTGGGTAATCAGAGCAGAACAAGAGGCCCGTGATGAGAACCCCGTGCCCACCGCCTCCCAGCCGCGCGTCTGTGCCCACCGCCTCCCAGCCGCACGTCTGTGCCCACCGTGACGGGCACCATGTCTGCTTGCAGCAGGCAGTGTGGGTAAACACACACCACGTCAGCAACGGGCTGTTTGATTGGGTGCAGTGTGGGTAATAACACACACCACGTCAGAAACGGGCTGTTTGATTGGGTGCAGTGTGGGTAATAACACACACCACGTCAGCAACGGGCTGTTTGATTGGGTGCAGTGTGGGTAATAACACATACCAGGCCAACAGAAGGATATAACAAGAGATGCCTACCTTGATATAAATATTTCAGGCAAACAGCAAACATGGCAGTGCCATGTACCTAGTTAGGCTAATGCGATCTTGTTAGTTTTGTATTTGGCAGGATTGTTTTGTTTGATTCTGATTAGGCAAATGTGATAGTGCTAGTTTTGTACTTGGCAGGATTGTTTTGTTTATTTGCTGAACAGATTACCCTACAGGGTTGGAGTCCTGATCTATGTGGTCACTTCTGGCACTACGATCTTTACTTCACTCGAGTGTGTTTTTCTGCACCTCTGCACTTTGAACTGATGCACTTGTTGTACGTCTCTCTGGATAAGAGCGTCTGCTAAATGCCTGTAATTTAATGTCAGGTACGTGAGAGAATCACGTGTGCAGGTTTAACATGTGGAGCCCTTTGTATGTGATGAACCCACCTCATCTCTCCCACCTTTGCCTTCAGTTTATCCAGACTTTACAATCATTTTAGACAAAAACTATTATGATTATTATGATTATATAATGACAATAACATGTTTAATGACAATTTCAACTGAATTTATTATTATTTTTTTATATTAAAAATATAATAAAGATGTTAATAATAACAATAATAATGTGTCCATAATAATAATAATAATACAGCCGTTGATTATTTGTAGTATGTTACAATTGAGTAGGAGTATATTGAATTATTATAATAATAATTATTATTATTCTCATTCACCTGGCTTCTGAGATGACAGATAATAATAATTATCTAATGGTTTCCCTTCGGGAGCCTGTAGTTTAGACTGAGCTTTATTTAGATTTTGAAGAGCTGCTCCTAATCGGTCACACCTGCTAAGGTGGTTGTAATTGGGCCCTCCGTTAAGATGTAAATAACTTTGGACAAGCGGTTAGTAATTTTGGACACGGACCGCTTGTTCGTGTTCCCACGAGGACTGTGCATAAAAATAAAGCCATCGACACTTCCACCGAAAGACACAGTAAGAATTAAGACTTCGATTCAGTTCTTAAAATAAAAATGCAATAGACGCAACAGACTACCCAGTGTTACAATAATCACGCGTTGCAGTAAAATGCGGGATGCAAGTGCGAGCGCTAACAGCCGCGTCCTACAGCAAAGCGCAGTGTACGCGCGGAGTTTTCGGCGCGTCCGAATGCATGCTGGCGTTTTAACTTTGAGCTCGTCGGCACCTGAAATAACTGCCGCGTGCTCGCTCCCGCTGCGCCTCTTCTGCATCCTCTTCCCGAGATTGTTTGGTCTGCTTGCTCGAGGGCAAACGTTGCATATCATTTCTAAAATTAACCCGGAAAAGTGTCACTTCAAAACATCGTGATAGGCGGCTGCCCGGGTCATAGGCCTATCCGGATATGAATCAAATCTAATGAAGGCGATAGAAGGAACGGATGGCCGACACAGGGACAATTGTTTTAAGCCTCTGACGTCGGCGGGAGGTTAACAATTGATCATTACCTGACAAAGTTATTTGGATAATTCTTATCGTTTACAATTATAAAGACGTAAATGGGGAGGCGTGGGGGTGGTCCCGCCGACATGAAAGTAATTATAGCGATTGTGCGTTAGACAAACAAATAATAATTTATATATAATAAACAGCATATGGGCCATTGAGAAAAAATAAAAGGCTCTAGAGTCTGTCGTTTAGGTTGAGAATGTAGGCTGCTTATGCGTTTAGGAGCTTTCTGGTGAACTGAAATATTTATTATTAGCCTATTTAGCAGGTGGAATTTATTAAAACAGCTACTACAGTTTGCTTCAAATAGCAATACGTAAGATGCCCCTTTTTGATGTTCATATTAGGCTATATTTTTTGTCTGCATATTGAATATTTCAGGGAATATTATAATTGCAATAATGTAATCGGGTGAATCGAAAATTCATTATACGATATATTAAAAAGAATTCTAATAAGTCGACTCGCCATTGTCAAAGAACAATGAATATCCAGCTCTGTTCTATTTAAAATAATGAAACAAAATACAATAATTCACTCGTCTGATGTTCTTTGGCCATTGTCAGCGCGTTACATCAAATGCCTCTGGTGGTAAATATGGCCGAAGTATCGCCTCTTCAGTTATTTGTGTTCTGGTTTTTCGAAGGGAATAGATTTCCTCTTTTTATTATAAGCATGAGAGCGGATTTGCGTCACCACGCAACTTGCAGGTCGAGATAAAGTTGCACAAATATTGAAAAAAGGAAGTTCTAACAGTCATTATAAAGTTTTTTCCCCTCTTCTCCGGAAGAAATAAGGACTTCGGCTGTATCCTAAAATACTAAAACACGTTCTATTTTGGGACAAATCTAGCAGGCATATCCGCTCATTTAGTTAGCATTGGAGCCCATCAAAAACAGGATGACCTGAATCCAATAGAAGCGGTAGTTTCCTGTACTCCGCGAGCCAAAATGAAATGTATCACAGCGCCTGAGAAAGTCAGCTCGAGGCCTAAGTTCACCGTTTCTGTTGCCCCATTTGAACACAATAAATTAAACGAGCATAATAACTGCACATGAACGAACGAAATAACAAGATGGGTATTTTCCCACCATCTGATGATTGTTATAATTTATATTGGGAATAACTAAATAATTCAGAATGGAAGTTAATTTGATATGTGGAACGATATGCTTATGATTATGTCCCTATTTTTCTAATTCACATCGATAATGCAAAGAATTAAGTTATTTTATCCGCACGTTTGATCATTTAAAAAAAAAAAAAAAAAAAAGTATACTACAAAAAATCAGATTCAACAAGAGCTTAACATTTTTTGGTCCCTAAGTTTTATTTTGAACCAGTCCAAACAAAAATCTGCATGAAATGCCAGGCTGAATAAATAAATGCCAGGCTAAAAAAGTAATACAAAAAAATGATTATGAAGTTAAACTAGGCAATGGAAAAATAAAAAATAACCATCTGCAATATGTCTCAATCAAATATTATTGCTTCTTGTTTTTTGCTAAATTTATTTAAAATTGTCATTGTATTGGTGATGATGTCCCTAAATTTATGGTGTTTCTGATGACAATGAGTATACTGCTATTTGGCAGTTAATACAGTTTTTGTATCAGACTCTAAATACCAATTATTACCACTTTATTATTCAGTATTATTATTATCATTTTTATTATTAATAATACACTATTTTTGTGTCAAACAGGCTGCTGAAACATCGATGTAACCCTCACTGCGGCTCATCATCTTGAGGGCGTGTTTTCCAGTTGAAGCGGGTCTTTAATTGGCCAGCGCATAGCCAATCATTTCGTCTGTCGAAACTTCTGCGTAGGACTACTTGGACCAGTTGCTGAAGTTTCGGAGTTGTGAGAAACATTCCTGGCCCTTTAAGAAAGAAAAACTACCGTTTTTAGCGATACTCGCAATTACATACTGGACGGGTTTTGTAAAATTTCGCCATTCCTGTTTAACTAAAGGGCAACACAGGACTGTAGGGATGTATACCACTGGATTGAACCCGTTTTATCCGTCTAATTTTAGTCTTTGGTCCGCGTACTGCTCAAGCGGCTTTGCCCTGGATTCAATGAAGAAGCCTTCCTTTTGCATCGCCGATATACTGCATGTTGGAGACGCCGAGAACATCCCCGGGTCTTCGGCGCTCATGGCTCATTTGGGACCTCGAGCGCCGGTTCACGCCTCGGGGTCTCCGCTGCGCCCGTCGCCAGTAGCCCCCGAGGCTTGCGTCTTCGGCTCGCGGGTGAGCCCGGCGTCCCCGTACCACAGACACGGAATACATTTGACCTCCGTTTCCAGAGTGACGCTCAATTCTCAGCAAGCTCCCGCGCCCTCGAGCAAGGACCTCAAGTTTGGAATTGACCGCATTTTGTCAACAGACTTTGACCCAAAATCAAAGGAGACGTCAACGTTAAGAGGTGGGCGATTACTGATGTTGTTTTACGCATTTTAAAAATTCTGGTTCTCTCTAATTACATGCACTTAGTTTATGAAGGCAGGCAAATTTCACTCGTTATGATTTTCTTTGCTTTAACGTTAGCTATATGGCGTGGTTAGCGTATTGCACTGTTAATTCAGTTCATTATTTATTTGAACGGTGATACATCGAAAGATACATCGCCATAAAGTTCTTGTGATTAAAAATCTTGACTTTATGCGAAAATTGCCAGACTTTATGCGAAAATTGCCAGACTTTCTTATGCGAAAATTGCCATATCGCCATCATACCAAGTCAAGTGAAAACTTTTGAACGCGCAGCATAATTTAATTGGATTGTGTGGAAATCAAGCGTATGCACACCTTTTGTATGTCTGCACTGGACTAAAAATTACCCATTGTAGGCCTCGAGAGTAGTTAAGATAATTCATCTGCACGGAACAGATGCATAGTTTCACTGAAAAAAATTATAGGTTGCCACAGGTTACCCCAATGACTACCTTTGGCTGATTTTGTTTCGTCCTGTGACAGATCTCACGTCCATCGTTAGCGCGAACCGTCAGTCAGGTGTCCATATGACCACGCAGTCTGCGGCGAGCCAGTACTTCGCATCCTTAGACCCTGGGATCGGCGACCCATCCGCCATGTTGAGTTCTATGGGCAGCGTCGCAAGACACGCAGGGCAGCACCAGTTTCAGGACACCTTTCCAGGTAGAGTAGCCTTCTCATCCAATAACAGGCCTGCGGAGAATACTCTGCTTTAAATTGTTTATTTTCTCTCTCTATCCCTCCCTCGCGATTTTCGCTTATTGCCCATTTAAATTGGGTAGCCTAGGTGATACCTCACGACCGCTCAAGACCAGTCTCTTGAGATTCCAATATACAATCAAGACTGCCCTTTAGTCACATTGTTTTAGATGCGGAATAATTCAAGCATGACATATGGATTGTAGCAAAAGTATAATTGGTGTCATTAAATTTCTTGCAAGACTTTTAAAGCCATATACAAATAATTCTGACTTCAAATAATCACCGTGGTTCTGAATTGCTTCTTCTCTTTTTTTCTGCTATAACAGGTCCGTATGCGGTCCTTACGAAAGACACCATGCCACAGACGTACAAACGAAAGCGGTCCTGGTCGCGGGCAGTGTTTTCCAACCTGCAGCGGAAAGGGCTCGAGAAACGATTCGAAATCCAGAAGTACGTGACCAAACCCGACAGAAAGCAGCTCGCCGCGATGCTTGGACTGACGGATGCTCAGGTGAGTCACCTCGTCGAGCGAATATAGAGACTGAGAAATACAATACTACCGATCATCTAGGTTATACTGAGGATCACAGCTCGCTCAGATGAAAAGTAATCTCACAATTAGGATTTAATTTCCTCTCTCTAGCATTGTTGATGTGAGTGTCCCACTGACAGAGTCAGACAGAGACGGTACGGACCCACCCAGAAACACGCATACACAGAAAGAGAAGAGTGTTTCCACTTAATAGAATTACGAAAGAATTATAAGGAAGTGAAAGTCGTTCACACGAGAAAATGCATATGGGCTCGAGGTGTTTATTTCAGTTTTAAGATGAAAACAACGGGAGACTGTTGCTATGCTACAGTATCCCTTGAAACATACTTCTTTAAATTGTAGTGACCATTGAAATTAATGGATAATTAGGAGCAACAGAATAACAGAAAGGTACAGCTACATTTCAAGCAGTTGTGTAAAAATATAACCTAATATACATGTAGAATTAGTCGTTTTTAAACACGTAAACTGTGTCTGAAATAGTTTAAATAAAATAAATAACATTAACTGAGAATAGTTTTGTACATTTCTTGAAGTGGCCTGAAAATTTCTTTCAGGCCTAATTTGTGTGGTATAACCACACCTATAACCATAGATGGCCAAAGCGACTGATATCTATAAATCTTCCTATAGGTCAAAGTTTGGTTCCAAAACAGACGGATGAAATGGAGGCATTCGAAGGAGGCGCAGGCGCAAAAAGAGCAGTCGGATAAAACGCTGACAGAAACTGACCAGAAGGACCAGGAGTCCGAGTGCGCGAGCGAACCCAGTGAATCCGAGTTTGAGGACGGCCAGGAAAAAAGTGACGTTGACATTACAGAGCACAACAAGACGAGCGTCATCATGTCCGGTGCTGCCCCTCTGAGTCCAGAGGAGCCGGCATCAGTCAATACGATTACAGAAACCGCGGCGTCATCGCAAATATTGTTATAAATGTAAAAAAAAAAAAAAAAGGTTAAATGTTGTTGTGATGTAAGTAATAATTTAATATAAACGCTTTCATATCGGTGTAACGAACGAAAATAATATGGTTCAGTCGTAGGTCAATAGAAAAAGTCTTAAAGGAAAGTGGGCCAAAATCATTTGGGTTTATATTATTTGACGTCAATCAAGCCCCTCACAGTCCAGGAAGGTATTAGAAAAATTTCCTTAATTAAACAGAAATGTCATGCTATATATCGTCTCATGTGGATCACCTATTATAAACAAAGACCTTCCATAATATACCACTTGGTAAATGTGATACCCTTTGACTGTCGATAAATGTAATTGTACAATATTGTGTCAATACTTTTTGCACTGAACATAATGTAAATAAAATGTTTCTTGTTTTCTTGATGTATTGGTGAAATCCATTTGCGTTGCATTATTTTTCCATGTAAGTGTTTATTGTATAATTGCTATTACACTACACATGGAATTATTAGTACAATATTTTTGTTTTATGCTAATGTTTATAACCGCAAACTCCCTTCAAACGATGGACGCGGTTTTTTTTTTTTTTTACATTTTTCTTTCGTTAGGAATTTATTCGGGCGGTTTGTTCGATGTACAGACTGTTGCGAGGAGTTTAGTGGACCCAAAGCGGCCTGGAAAGCAGCTGGTGCGACCTGGGAACGCTTTCTTGGGTTTTAAGCGAATATAAAAAAGGACTGAAATATCTTATGGAATTATACACCTTCTGGATATGATGCGGAAAATACTGTTGCCAGAAAAAACGGCTGGGGACGGACGCGCCAATACGCACGTGCATTTTATTCGGAACACGCGGACACTTTCAGGGGAAAACAAGCTGGGAAGTAACACACTGTGGCCCGTGCTTGCGTTAAACACACGTCAGCTTTAGACATGTTTCAGCTTAATGCTGGCGCATAATGTCCACTACTGTCCAGAGACGCTATATAATTTCATTGAGACAGTCAGTAGGCCATTCCCGTTTCGCGTATCTATTAGGATATTTAATACACATTAGCTTTAAAATGCGCCGGCCTACCTTTACAACTGATTTCAATAATGTAATTAATTGCACTGGCTATACATTAATGTAAACAGAAAGGATGTGACCTCCGATATCGCCCCACTGATCTATTAGAACATGGCCTGACCTGTCAGTTTATTTCCTGTTCTTGGGGAATATGAGGAATAATACGGCTTTAAAATGTGCTGCGCGTACAGTGAAGTTCGTTATTATTATTATTATTATTATTATTCATTGCGCTGCTGTTATGTCTCATTACCACTTTTAATCTGGCCCAGTAAACCAGGCTTCCTGTGAAGAAGCCAAATAAAGTCATCGCCGTTGAGAGCAGTGTGTGTACCACTGAGCGCGGCCCGGCTGAGGTCATCAAATGACTGATTCAAAACAATGACCTTTTTTGTGTTCTAACCACAACATATCTCACGCTCGGCTACTGCGAATGGCTCTGCGTTGATTTTAATGACCGCCTTCCTGATATAAGATGGGTCATTTGAGAGTTTGCGCTGGGACTGTTTGCAATGGGTCATGCTCACTTCGAGGTCCGCGTTTTAAAAATACACGGACAGACCATTAAAGAAATATGAATGAAACGGAGTTTGAGCTCGTAGGTGTGACCTAAAGAAAGACATGTTTTGCGGTGAAGCGGGGCCAGTCAAAGGCGGTATCTGCGCGTCTCTGTGAGTGATACAATCTGAAAGTACAACAGTTTAGGATAAAATAGACAAATTCATCGCCATAAAGATGACTTAGACTTGCCTAATTCGTGTATACACACACACACGCGCGCGCGCGTCATTTTATTTTTGATTCCATGGCCTATATGTTTGGTTTAGATTAACTTTATTTCGAGGAGACTTTTTCTGCAGATATAGATTTAAATATGGTTTTCGTGCGGGCAAAAAAGTACTGCTGTGTGTGTGTGTTTGTATCTGTGTTGTTATAGACCGATAGAACGGTTTTTTATTTATTTACACTTTTACTACAAAATTCTGTGAAGATTTCCTAACGTTATGAATAGGCAACAGGCCTGTCTTACGCCCCTACGTTAAAATACAGGGTTCAGCCTCAAAAGACCTTGCAGGGGAAAAAATAAACAGTTCACAAATTGAGCTGGAGTTAGAAACGGTCATTAAAACGAAAGCATGCGATGATCTAAGCATAACACTAATATTATGCATCATTTAGACAGGATAACGATGCCACCTTGTCAGCTCGCGCTACTTTACACAACCCATTTGTTGAATATCGGAATCATAAGAAGTTGATAAATGACAATTTGGACATCCCTTGGCTTCCAAGGCCCTTTCATAAGCAGGTTAATGTAATTCCGCCTAAGCCTTTCTCCAAAGAATGTTAGCAGAGAGAATTCTGGCGTCTTCAAGAAAGCAGGGCGCGAGGAGTCGAAATTTATAGTTTGTATACATTCGCTGGCTCCAGATATCAGCGTCGTAATGGATGGGTGTATTTTATGAATCCAGGCTCAGATCTAAGAATCAAAACCCACTCCATTTATGGGGCTCTAATGTCCCGGGCCTAATCCACCGGACAGGCTATAAAATTGGTTGCTAAATGTGCTGTTTTGATAACAGAAATATTTTATCGATTACGGCAATAGCGCGCAATAAACCTCGAGTATAAAATCTCAATATGTTATGACTGCTTGGCGTCTCCTCTCAGACAGCGGCGGGCCCTCTGAAGACCAGCGCGTCGGAGAAAATAAACCGGCTCACACTTTACAATATGCGTCCGCTGCTTCTGAGCTTTTCTACATAATAACTACACCTAATATTTCCATGCATATTTATCAAATTATTACTTCAATTTCCAGTTGCATAATCAATTATTTTAACGGTGGATATTTCAAAAGTGAAGTGTAGCCACAGTATAACAAAGATGATGTTTGGACTTCATGAAAGCATTGGCCATGCTCGTTCCAACTCCATGCCAATCCAACGAAATCACTGGTGAAATATTGGTTCTAATATTATATTAAAGGCTACTAACGCAGAATGCTTGCCCAATTAAGCGACATTTAATTTAGAAACGTCATATACTTCCTGATGATGGCCCCTTTTTCGACAATAATGTTTGTAATTTTCAATTGCACGATAAAGTTAGAAGAGCTAGAACAATTTTACATGCATTTTCATTTTATAAATGTACGACCCGCTCTACAGTCTTAGACCACAGATTAATATTTGAGTGCGCAAAAACTATTAACCGATAGCCCGTTCTGATTATTGTCATCGTGGATGAAATTTTAAAATCAGACTATATTTTTAAATGTAATTATTTTTAAACAGCAATGTAACCCGAACGTTAGCCTTCATATTGCATCATTGTCATAGGCTATTTTTTTACCACTTTAATTAGGCTACTCTACGTAGCATTTCATTTTTCATGATTTTCATCTCAAATAAAATGCCTGAAAGCTTTGAATAGAAAAAAAAAATCTTTTATATTGCATGATTTTCCTCTCCAGTCTACCCATGCTTCAGAAAACCCCTCTGCAAAATCAATCAGAGTCTGTGAGAATAATCACATTTTAAAGGCCATAAATCTTTAGCGCCCAGCCATGTTCTCTCTTTAATGAAACATGTTTATGTGTATAAGCTTTGCTCTCCTGCCTTTTGGTCCATCACGAGTTTTGAGCCTCGGTCGGGTCGGTGAACTCATGTGAAGGCGCGAGGAGTTTGGACGTGGTCAGGTAAACCGAACGCACAGTCACTGAATTTTTAAAATACTCTTAAGCGGTTAAATATATAGGTTGTGGATGCTACAGTACTCCAGTTACGATATCCATTTTATTACCTCACCATTTGTACTCCACCTTCTACTACAACTACTAATTTGCCGGTAACTATAATACACATTTCCTCTCATCCGTTTGAGAAGGGAGTCTCGGCCAGCGATCACGGGAAACCGCTCCACGCATATATTGCTTAAAATACCTTTATCGGGCAGAGGGGAACGTTTGTTTGAGAGGGACTTCACTGAAGACCACCGGTGTTTCCCCGCACTGCGGGGTCTACCTCCCCCCGTATCCGGAAAGACGAGCAACCCCCCCCCGAGAGGCACCGTTTCCCGCTTCGGTTCGCATCTTGATTTTCACTTGACATCACCGCCTTTTACCTGCCGACACAGAATTTTTTTTTTCCTATACAAAGGAAAGCTTTGTACATTAAAAAAATACATTAGTTTAAATGAGTCGCTTCGGCCTTACCCTGGGATGCGTAGCCCACTTAAAGAAATTGTTTGGAACATTTTATTCTCTGTCCACAGGGTCCAAGGCACGATTTTTCGCCAAATGAACTGTGGCAGTTCATGCAACAATACGTACTGCTTTAACCCGGTTCACCTGCTAACATATCACAAAAAACTAACTCCACTGTTTCGAAAACTTCTGTGTAAAAAATCCCAGCACGGTTATAAGTCAGATGCGTATGCTATGTATAAACATAGAATAACAATAACAATCCATTGGCCAGCCATAAAACTGCACGTTTTGATTTGTGACCTGTCTCGCACACTTTCATGACCGCGACAGGAGAAAGTCCATCTGGCTGAATCTGAGCTTTGCTCCGCCACTGAACGGAGTGTGGGTCCCTCCTGCGAGCAAGGGCAATAAAGAACAAATCAGACTTGTCGATATCCAAGGTGAGAAATCTAGAATTTTTGCCAGTTACCTGTGATAGAAATTGACTGTACAGAAAAAAAAAAAACTACACGGGAAGTAGAACGTGGCCCATGTCAACACGATTGGCATATATTGCAAGGTCTGAACAACAAACTTTTCATATAGGTTAAAATTTGTAGGATAATAGGCACCTTTTCAATGAAACATACTAGTCGCTCGCCTGTTCCCCTGACAATTAACCATACAATAAATCACTTTGAGAAATCTGAATAATGCCTGGTCTTGTAAATAATCTGCATTCGTGCTTTCTTCATTACAGACAAAAAGTCCTTTATCATAGGGATTTATATTTTTCCAGTGCAAATTATACGATTTCAATAATAAGTCAGTTCACTTTTTTTCCACCTGAAAACATGGCATGATTAAACGCGTCGCCAAACTACATTAATCTGCAATAGTTTCCCCCTTTCAAATGCGCTTATTTGTTTCGTCGATGCATTTCAAGCACGTTTTCAAGTCTCGCATATTTATGACCTGTAAATATTATATTCCTTATTTCATTTTCTTTGCTTCGTAAAACCGTAGGGGCAGGCTACTGTGTGGCACCGTCCGCGAGCGCGTAGCCTACGTTCCTACAAAATGAGTTGCTCAGGCTTGTGTGACCCCTCTTCCAGATGTTTCATCTCTATTCGCGGTCTCTGTTCCTGATGTTTTGATATATTAGTTTCACATGTTACAAACACAGCTTTTTTCCCGAGACACGCTGCTCAGGTGGCTCGTTTCAGGAATTATCTCCGCTGGTGGGTGGTGTCTGTTTAACCAATTAGGCCGCCGGGCCCACCGGGATTGCCCGCTATATCATGACTCGATCTGGACAAATTTACTGAACGGGATCAAGGTTTTATCCGATTTCGTGCTGCTGTAACGCCATATAAGAAACCGGATCGCCTGGATGTTTTATTCTGCTTTCAATGGGCTGGTATGGGCGACGAAAACAATATTACCAAAAAAATAATAATAATCTGATTTGGCCCAGTCTCCGAAATCGGCCCTATCATTCGCATCCGACTGAGAGCAGTTTTTTTTCACCTTTCATAAAAATACCAAGTAAACATCTTAATATTGCCACGTGGGAAAATAACATTTAACACGTGATTGTGTTACGCCGAATTTGGCATAATAATTGGTACTAAATTTTATTCAGCAAAGCTAAATTAATATTTAAACAAATATTAATAACAGACTCTGTGCTATTTATTGTAGTTTATTATTATTATTATTATTATTATTATTATTTAAAAAAAAATTTGGGGGGGTTGACAGCTAATTAAAATTCAAAACATGAATATTGGTGTCTTGTTTGTATATTCAAACTTACGCAAGTTGTGCTTCATAGTTATTTACAATATTAAAACTGATGGGACAGCACTTAGCTTAGATTGCGAAACAGGTGTAGCGCGGTGTTTACTCAAAGACCACAATGTAAGACCGGCGCTGAATTGCTCTCACGTGACCGGCTAATTTGGGCCACTCCACAGCGTATCAAGTGTTTCCACTAATTGCTTCACGGTGTCACTGGTGGTCAAGTGTGTGTGGGTGTGTGCGCGCGTGCACAGAGCGGTGCAACTGTGGACTCAACGCTATTTTAAATCCCCTGTGTGTGAGACCCAAATGTCTTGGGTTACACCAAGTTTACACATACCTGCAAACCGGCAGGTTAAACCCTCAGGCTGTTATTGCATAATCAGAGAAGAAAACTAGGATTGTCTTGCCCAGTCTTTACTGACATTCGAGAAATTTCTTATGAATGGTTAAGTCTTGTATGGTTCGAGTTTTAGTTTCGCCATAGTACTGTATTGTATTGTGTGAAATAACAGGGACTTGGTTCTAATTCAAAGTCGAACACAAAGCATACAGAAATCATGATACGGAAGAATTTTAATGTTGGAGCAATCCTAATTTTCCTTATGACGAAAACGTTTTTATAACAAAATAATGTTTAATATTCTTAACACCAAGTGTTTTAGACTGAGCTTTCAATGACGAGCCGATCACTCTCTTATTTCTGTTGTACTTTCATAGAAGGTCAGACCAAACATTTATAATTTCAACAAAAACAAAGTAAACTACTGAAAATATACACTCAAAGTGAAGGTGAAACCACAAGGGTTTTTTTTATTGAATCATCCCCTGTAATGTTCCTCTGTAACTCTGGATGATGTTCAGATGCTTTTTGATCTGGAGGAAAGTAAAATATCTTTATGGGCCGTAATGCACCGCAGCAGACTGAATAATGCGTGACCTTTCACCAAAGGTCATTTCCTCCTGCAGATTGGGAGCGGTCCAATCCAAACGCAGCGACACTGCAGCATGTGACCTGACGGTCTGCCGTCTGTCTTTATCGGGTGTTCCATCATTAGTTCCCCTCTGCAAACACATGCTGGAGGGATTAGTTCCTCTCGGCATGCACTGACTAGAGGGATGGTAAATTAGCGGTTTATTTAGCCTGAGGCTGGGGAGTAACGTTACTAATAAGGCAAGATGTTCCTCATCTGACTCACACTACAGTTCATTGTGGGTTTTGGTTTCAGTTTAATAAACGATTAAACAACACATCACTCATCATCTTATCCACACTCATTAATTGCGTCAACCCAATAAAACCCTTTCCTTGGAAACTATTTTTTTTGTAAAAATAGAAATCAATATCATAGCACACAGCAAAAATATAATTCCTTGAAACGCCCACTCACGAGTTAAAGATAAACCAGAGGACTGATGTGCAAGCTGCGATACTGTAAAGGTATGTTTGGTCTTCCAACCTTGATTTATGAGTCTGTGCCCAAAAGAATGTTTTACAGTAATTATCAATAAAATGAGTAAATACCACAAATATCATTCCATGCAATCATAATAAAAACAAACTTGCCTTAACAGTGAGGAACATCCCAGCTGTGATTAGATGGAATCTTCTAGATTACGTTTTATCACAAAGTCGAGGTTATTCACAGCAAGGATCTTAGCTTATGGCCTGGCTGGAACATAACTCATATTATTTACTAAAGGATGCCTAATGCTTTCTCCTCATGGTGGTGAGGAGGCAGCGTCTTATTTTATAAAAATGTAAATTTAAATGCTCATTGCCCAGTGTATTCACCCCAGGGAAGCTCTTCAACATGGTTCCCATCATGCTTTGCACATCCATGCAATCCCCCAGAAAACGCTTAATAAATTCCAAGACCAAAGGTGGCTACGTAGTTCAATAAACATTTTAAATGATAGTTATAAAGTAAATGACTGCCTACACATCATCACAAAGAGAACAGCATTGAGCAGCCAACATGCAGTAACTAACCGCCCCCCCCTCCCCCCCCTCCCCCCCCGGCGTTTGAGCCGAGTCTGGCAACCGTGAATAAGGAAAAACTAACCCCATGTGATTTAACAGCCTCCGTTTGTGTCATTAATATAAATACGTTTTATTCCTGCTGAACATGGGTCCAGCTGTGGAATATGTGCACTTTATGTCAGGGGCAGAGACCACATATTTATTCATTTCACAAATCTGAATTACTTTCATCCAAAATTATCACCCCTTTTTTCTCTCTTCCTAAGTGCTCCCTCCCCATCAACAAGCAGGGTGGTTAAAAATGACACCCCCCAGCAATAATTACATCTACATCTTAAACTACATCTGCAGTCTCAGATTAAGCTACATCTGCAGCCTCAGATTAAACTACATCTGCAGTCTCAGATTAAATGTAAAGATCTGTTTCTCTTGGACACCCATACCATAAACCAAGAGACCTTTTCATTCTTCACATTTTTCCTGGTTTTCCTTTTGGTATCCTCCCTTCTCTTTCTCTCCCCCCCCCCCCCCTCTCTCTCTCTCTCTCTCTCTCTCTCTCTCTCTCTCCCTCTCTCGGAGTTACCTTCTCTGGAATTGCCGTGGTAACCGTGGTGGAGGGGCGGGGCTGCACAGAGCCCTCACCGCAGGCTGGGCCAGCGTTGTCCTTGGAAAGCGCCAGAGCCTGTGTAGGAAACACACCACTTTACTGCTGTCACCACTCAGAGCTCTAAGAGCAGTACAGCACACACTCTGCCCTCTATACAGCACACACACTCACTAACCCACACACACACAAACCCACACACACACACACACACACACTCACTAACACACTCACACTCACACACTAACGGCAGTAATTGTTTTATAATTTAAAGACTTAAATCCCCTTTAATGTGGCCGTCTAGGAGCCATTTAAAACGCACCCTGACACTGCAGTGAAATACGGCCCGTTCAGCAGCGCTGCTGAAGCCTGTTAGATAATTATGAATAAGAGCCGCTCGCAGGGACAGGGGAGGTTCAGACAGTCCCTTCTGAGCATTACCGATCTTACAGCACATTACAGAGATTAAAGCACATTACACATGTGCTCGAGCATTACTCAGTTTAAAACACATTACACAAACGCTCAAGACTTTCTTTTGCACTGCTCTTGGATTATTCAGAAAAAAACCATACAAGCACCAGCCCATTTTCAGAATGTAAAAAAAAAAGAAGGATTTTTTGAATGAAAGAATATTTCTGTTTCCTTTGTGATGATTGAAATTCCAGACGAGTAACAGAACTAATCTTCATTCAGAAAATCTGCTCTTTTTGTACTGGAAGCATAAAGTAGGACATTAGGCTGAGGGTGCCTCACGGTCTCTGATTATATATGACAGGCTGATTATATATCACGTGTTTGTATAATCTATAACCCATATACAGCACAGAGACTGAAGATTACTGCTCGACTGCTGTCATCATTTCTGATGGAAATTCCAGACCAATAATGACAGAAAAATAAACACACACACACACGCGCATACACACGCATGCGCATACACACATGCACATGTGCGCACATGCACGCACACACGCATGTACACACACAAGCGCATACACGTGCACATGTGCGGACACACACACATACACGCATGCACACACACACGCACACACACACACACACACACACGCACACACACACACGCACACACACACACGCACACGCACACACACACACGCACACACACGCACACACGCACACACACATGCGAGCATATGCGATGTGCGCACACGGATGTGTGTGTGTGCAAACACACTGGTCGTGCATGTTATTATTGTATAATCTCTGCTGTGGTTGTTTGTGGCTGCCGGTCCGGGCCGTAGGAGCAGCAGCAGCCTCATATCTGTGCAATTACAGAGGACTCCAGTGTAAGTGCCTGGAAAGCGTCCTGCCGTCCTGCCGCTGAGTTATTTCACTTTCCTGCATAATTTGGTGTTTTTGGCCCAGCCTTCTCGCAGAAAGGTCCTGCAGCACATGATTTAAATACTTTGATTCATGACACAGTTATTTTCCCCTCTCCTTCTCTCTGAAGAAATGTTGTTTTATGGGGTTTTTTTTCGTTCGCAGGCGTGTGCTGGACGGGAAGCGCACACCGCGGGTTGGCACGGCATTCCCAACCCACTCCAACGCCATTCCCGGGAACGCTTTTCAATCACACGCTCCCAACTGCAGGGCGGGAAGCTTCACAGAGAGAGTCGGGCTCGGGCACAGATAGAGGCGGCCGCTGGCACAGAGAGATGGGCGCTGGCACAGAGCTGAGTGGTGTGTTCACAGGACATTCAGCATCGGCCCTCTAATACTCACCGATGATTAAATCATTATATTAATTATTATTATTATTACTATTATACATTTTCATTCTGTCCCTTTTTTTAAAAAATGGCTTATGTAAAAAGCATCCAGGGGTTAGCGTGACGTTGTACCCATGACCACATTTCAGTGAAAAGCCGTAGCGTGTGTCACTGCAAACAGCTACGCACTGTAGGCACCATAGCGTGTGTCACTGCAAACAGCTACGCACTGTAGGCACCATAGCGTGCGTCACTGCAGACGGCTACGCACTGTAGACACCATAGCGTGTGTCACTGCAAACAGCTACGCACTGTACGCACCATAGCGTGCGTCACTGCAAACGGCTACGCACTGTAGGCACCATAGCGTGCGTCACTGCAGACGGCTACGCACTGTAGGCACCATAGCGTGCGTCACTGCAAACGGCTACGCACTGTAGGCACCATAGCGTGCGTCACTGCAGACGGCTACGCACTGTAGGCACCATAGCGTGCGTCACTGCAAACGGCTACGCACTGTAGGCACCATAGCGTGCGTCACTGCAAACGGCTACGCACTGTAGGCACCATAGCGTGCGTCACTGCAAACGGCTACGCACTGTAGGCACCATAGCGTGCGGTTTGGGGGGTGGGGGGGGGGGGGTGACGCGCGCCCTCCTGAGAGCCCGCTGCTCTTTTACGGGGTGTAAACCGCTGCCCCGTAGAGCACCGGAACGGGGGGGGAGGAAACCGACCAGAAAGGCGGTCGGTCCGAAAACTCGCAAAGACTCTCCCCCCCCCCCCCCCCGCGCGCATGCGATCTCAAACGTGCCATTTTCAGTCCCGTGTGGGATTCCCGCAGAGAGGCGGAGCGACGGGGCGCTGAATCCCGAGTTTTTCCGTGGCGGGGCGAGAGCGCAGCGGCGGCTGAGAGCGGGCGTGGCTCGGGCGCCCCGCGCCGTGTCCCGCTGTAACCCAGAGTGGACATTTAAAACCCACAGGGGAACACAAACAGCCGGATCGCGCAAAAAAACCCAGAGCACTCAAACAAAACATCATAATTTTATGAAGCGCTCCACCACTGTGGTATAAACATATTTCATATATATATATATGGCCATGGACAACCCACACAAAAAGTGCTTTAAAAAGTGGTAGAACATAATAATATAAAAATATTGGGGGAGAGGATATTTCACCAAGAGAGGGGTAGAAGTCCACTTGGCAAATGATCTGAGACCCAAGGCACTCACAGAAAAGTAGTACCAAAGGTAAAGAGCCTCAAATTAGCAACAAATACGCACTACAGAAAGCCCATGAACTGCACAGCAGGGCAGCACAGTGCAGCCAGCAAGCCATCCCCAGGGTCACCGTTTCATTTACCATCTTTTACTTTCCATAATATAACAGCTTCCTCTGCAGTACTGAGAAGAAGCTTCGCACAACTCAAGTGTTAAGTATTTAGTGTTAAGCATTTAGGGTTCAGAGTTACTGTAAGTGTTCAGTGTTCTGTGTTCAGCGTTAAGTATTTAGTGTTAAGCATTTAGGGTTCAGAGTTACTGTAAGTGCTCAGCGTTCTGTGTTCAGCGTTAAGTGTTTTGAGCGTTTTAAGCTGCTCGTAGAGCTCCAGGGGTTCCTCATTTCCGATTTTCTAAGTCATTTGTGGCTCGCTGAGTCATATTTATTGGGGAAGAGGTCAGAAAAGCAGGCTAGAGGCTCAACAACAAATGACAAAACAACTTTTATGCCTTTTTTTCAACCACAAAATGGCAGTTTCTCGTCTGTAGGGGTTGGAAAGCAGCTTTAGTATTTTCTTAAGCCGTTGGTGGGGGGGGTTCGGAGGGGGGGGTTAGGTGGGTTTGGGTGGGTTTGTGGGGGGGTTGGGGTCAGCAGAGGTAATTGGCCTTCTTCAGCGTCTGATTCTGTTTGTGATGGACGCCTGGTGTGAGCATTCAAAATGAGAGCCTCATTACACGCAGTAAGAGTTTTACTAACATAGTTCATTCGTGTCCACGAGGGACATAAAAGCGTTGTGTTAGGGTAAAGTGCACACTGTCAGTGTGAATCTTTATCAGCTGAGCTAATGTTTCAGCGCAAAGACAGATGTCAGTCTCTAGATTGTATAGTGTGAAACCAAACCAGAAACCTCCCCCCCACAGAAAGGCGCTGCGGTGATGTAGCTGTGAAAGCCGTAGCTGTGAAAGCCGTAGCCATGTTGAATGTGCCGGTGGGGATCTCCGTGTTAGCACCGGAGTGGGGAGGCTCCACTGAGTCAGCTGTGAGGCAGCCATCTTGTTTACGGCGGGGGTCAAAGTTCAGTGGGAGTCCGTGTTCCAGACCACCCGCGGGCCGGCGGCTGAGGCGCATTCCTCATGTTCCCTTATCTGATAACACCCCCTTATCAGCGCCCCAAATTACACGCTACGCCTCGTCAGACACCGCGCCGAACACAGCGGACGCTGTCACATGGCGGGGGGGGGAGCACGTACTCAGACTGATAATGAGCGAATCATGAAGGAATTTGTTATTGATTTAGTCATTTATAATGACCATCCCTGGTCTGAAAGACACGCATGCATAAAAAAACTAATGAGACATTACTGAACAAACTGGGGAACAAACTGCTGCTCGTCATATTCACATCCCCAAGAGAAAAACTGAAAGGAAAAGTTCACATGAGGACTAATTTGTGGTGTGTGCACGTGTGTGTGCGTGTGTGCGCGGATGTGTGTGTGTGTGTGTGTGTGTGTGTATGTGCGTGTGTGTCTATGTGTATGTGCGTCTGTATGTGTGTGAGCGTGCGTGCATGCTCGTGTGTGTGTGCGTATGTGCATGTGTGTGTGTGTGTGTATGCGTGTGTGTGCGCGTGTGTAGAACCCGGGTCACTAATCAGCACGCCATTTGCAGAGCTACAGTGCGACTCTGTTCAGTTTCACATCCCCCTCTAGGGTTCCCCGAGACGCTGCTGACTGGGGACCTTGAGCACGGAACACTGCAGTGCTGGGGTGTGCACTGCTACCCGTCTCCTGCACTCCTGCCACACCCCAATATCAAAATCAAGCCCACGACACCACCCCCGAACCCTGGGACCGAAAGTGCACAGGCACTCTTTAGGCCCGTAGGCCCTGACGCAGAGTACCTGTGTGTGTGTGTGTGTGTGCCTGCGTGTGTGTGTGTGTGTGTGTGACGCAGAGGTACCTGTGTGTGTGTGCGTGTGTGCGTGACGCAGAGTACCTGTGTGTGCGTGTGTGCGTGTGTGTGTGTGTGTGTGTGTGTGTGTGTGTGTGTGTGTGTGTGTGACGCAGAGTACCTGTGTGTGCGTGTGTGCGTGTGTGTGTGTGTGCGTGTGTGTGTGACGCAGAGGTACCTGTGTGTGCAAACGCACAGCGAGCCAGCACCATTAGTGTGCAGCCCACGTGCACACAGCAGGGTCAAAGGTCGTTCCCTGGAGGGTTTGTTTGGAGTACGTGACACTCCACAGCTGGCCCAATCATCTGCACACATTTCTCTATAAAACTTTATGAAGCAACACCAGGCACAGCTGCCTTCTTCAAATGAAATGCAGATATTTCCACTGCAAGAGCTCTCCATCTCCATCTGTCTCTGTCCAATTCCACTTCCTCCGTCCATCTCTCTCAGACCATCTCCTCCCTCTCCCCCATCTCCACTTTCTCTGTGCATCTCTATTTTCCCTGAACATCTCCACTTCCTGTGTCCATCTCTCTGTCCATCTCCACTTCTCCCCCCCACCCCCCACCCCCCACCCCCCACCCCCAGAGGTACAGGCTGCATCACAGCCATCTCTTCACACCCCCGCCACATCACCGCTGACACACTCCTCACACACTCCTCACACCCCTCACTTCACATCACCCCTCACACACCCCTCACACACTCCTCACACACTCCTCACACACCCGCCACATCACCGCTCACACACCGCTCACACACTCCTCACACGCGTTTGAACTCCAGCTCAGGCATTAATCAGGTGACCGCTACAAGGCTAGGGGTCGCGACCCCCCCCCCCCCCCCACTTCCCCCCCAACACCCCAGTCAAGTCCACCTCCACCCAGTCTCCTATCCAGGGGAGCACCACTATGTTAAAGCTCTCTCTCTCTCAGTCATTCTGCCTCAGTTTCCACTCTCTCTCTCTCTCTCTCTCTGAAATGTTTAAATCTCTGACATTTGCCTCCAGTAAATAAACAGATAAGTAGCAAACAGAAACACTGAAGGGAACGAGCAGCGCTGTTCACTGTGGTTGCCCATTTCCTCCAGAAAAATAATTCCACAGGCTGCCTCTCCCCTCCCCCTCTCAAAATCCTAAAAATGTTTAAACACCAGGGGCCGGACTAAGAGGTGTGTCACACGGTTTTAGGCTGTCAGGAGAAGAGTCCTCCTCCTCCTCCTCCTCCTCCTCCTCACGTCTGTGTGGAATTCCCTCAGTTTATCTCTTCCCGACGCGTTTGCAAGTGTTTGCACTACAAACTTCTCACGGTTCGGCTCGTCCTCTCAAAACAAACTATCTGTAATGGTCAAGTCCAGACGGGGGTGCTATTGATTATCGCTCTTTAAAACTGACAGCTGGCTTCCATTACAGCCTCGGGGGGGGGGGGGGGGCAGCACTGAGCAGGGTGACCTTTACACGCTCAGCCGTAAGGTCTATAAAGAAAATGCAACAGGTCCTGTAATTATGGCCTAGGGAACTGAAACTTGCAGAATTTAATTCAGGAGTGGAACACGTTTACTGCTGGGCACTGACGTCATTTATTTACACAGCCAGACTTTCACAGAGTGTGGGCGAATTGCGGGCTCCTCTGAACGTATTAGGATCTTTTTAGAGGGTACGTTTCCAAACATGGCCCCCTCACTGAATAACTGCTTTCTATCCTTGGCGTAAAATCACACTTCACATATTCAGATTCAAACACAAAGTACAGGACAATGTTTCTACATCTGCTAATACTAGATGCATTTTGTCAATGAGTGTGACTGGACCTTCGGTGTATGTGTGTGTGACTGGGATTTTGGTGTGTGTGTGTGTGACTGGGATTTTGGTGTGTGTGAGACTAGGCCTTTGGTGTGTGTGTGTGTCTGACTGGGCCTTTGGTGTGTGTGTGTGTGACTGGGCCTTTGGTGTGTGTGTGTGTGACTGGGATTTTGGTGTGTGTGAGACTAGGCCTTTGGTGTGTGTGTGTGTGTGACTGGGCCTTTGGAGTGTGTGTGACTGGGATTTTGGTGTGTGTGTGTGTGTGTGTGAGACTGGGCCTTTTGGTGAGTGTGTGACTGTGCCTTTGGTGTGTGTGTGACTGGGCCTTTGGTGTGTGTGTGTGTGACTGGGCCTTTGGTGTGTGTGTGTGTGTGACTGGGCCTTTGGTGTGTGTGTGTGTCTGTGTGTGTGTGTGTGTGTGTGTGTGTGTGTGTGTGTGTGTGACTGGGCCTTTGGTGTGTGTGTGTGTCTGTGTGTGTGTGTGTGTGTCTGTGTGACTGGGCCTTTGGTGTGTGTGTGTGTGTGTGTGTGTGTGTGTGACTGGGCCTTTGGTGTGTGTGTGTGTGTGTGTGTGTGTGTGTGTGTGACTGGGCCTTTGGCTTGCACCAGAGGTCAGGTACAGTAAAGCCGAGTGAGACTTCCTGTATGACATCACAATGGTGTCTGGATTCCAGGATTCAGCATAATTAATGATGCAATAGAACCCAAAGGGGCAGAGAGCTCCAAGTTCAGCCACACACACACACACGCACACACACACACACACACTCGTGCACACTCACACGAGCCGATGGTGTGCAAAACCAAACGTGGGTGAGGGAAATGTTTTGAGTTTATCATTCCTTACTTTGTAAAGCACTATCATATCAGATGTTGGCCTGTCAACAGAGACAGACTGAAAGAAAACAGGACCAAACTATATCAGAATTATTTTATTAGCTCCCACCTTTGATATGATATTATAGTACTGCTGCAATATTAAAAGGGTCAAACACACAGACTCCCCATTGGTTTTATGCTGTTCCGACTACAAATTCAGATGTGTGTGGGGGGGGGGGGTGATAGTGACAGGCCTTGACAATTCAGCATCATATGAAACGCATGTATGCACACAAGCACACATGCACACACACACACACACACCTTCACTCACACTACCTTTTCTATAATTAATTACAATTCCAGTAAACTACATTTTGGTCCTCTGGCCTAAACAAAATTGTCACAAAGCACTGCATTGTGGGGGTTATAGGCCATGCGTCATTTTGCCTGATTGATTGATTAACAGATTGATTGATTACATGATGCCCTGTCTGTAAATGGGGCTACTCAAAACAAACTGAATGAAAGATTGGGCTACAAGTCTCAGCTTTAAAAATGGCCTGTGTTGTAAAACAGGGTCAATTATATATAGTACATATTAATGCAGTTATATATGAACATAAATATATATGGCCTCAGACAGCAGCCGCAGGTCACCAGACGTCTTGCTCTGCTAAAACATCGAAGACTTCAGAGAGAGGAAAACCCACCGCCAGAGACTCCTAACCCTTCTGCCCCAAGAAAGAGAGAAATATAACTCAACAAAATAAAACCGTACTCTCGCGTTTTATAACACAGACAAACTAAACAGAGTCTGGACATGCATGTTTTTAACACCCTGAACACAGGGCCCAGCCAGACCCACTGTCAAAACACGGGATGTTCCATTTCCAATAAAAATCACACTTTTGATATTCTCACACTCACGTCCCCGAAGCTTCATGATGTGTGAAAAATAAATCACAGAAATAAAACACCAAACAGACTGCCTTGCGCACTCCGTAAATTTCAGCGCTTTCCTCAGATGGACGTGTTTTCCTTAACAAGAAAGATCACCACTAACATTCCAAACCTGTTTTTTTTGCAAAGAACACACTCTAACTGCCAAGGGCCCAGAAATAATGAGCCTGTCTTCCCAGTGTTATACTTATCAGGGCCCTAAGACAGATAGACAGATTATTGACTTAAGTAGTCTGAACGTCTATGGGCAAGAGCAGTTAAACAACAGAAGATATGCAGTTATAGCACCGGAGAGCCTGTGAGTTTGTCTGAAAGTGTGAAAAGGGTGTAGCTATTGGTTAGGATCCAGTTTTGCATCCTGACCCACAGTTTAAGAAACACTGACCTAACGCGGGGTGCATGCCTTGCATTTGGCACATTCAACACACAGGAGAGCCGTTACTTCTCTGAGTATAAAAAAGGCATCAGATCACTACTTTATAAACACTTAAAGGGTGTCCAGTTTGCGGATTTGAGCCTGCACACCCCGCCTGTCTGTGAGCGTTGTATCCTGAGCGCTGTGCCGCAGTAGTATGCAACCCTAACCCTAACGGTACAGTAGACGTGTTTGAGTGGAGACCTGTTGTGTGTGACTGAGGATAATCTCTCCACAGGCCTCGTTTACACACAGCTGTGCACGCACTCAGACTGACCCCAAACAGCCGGGCCCCAAACAGAGCAAAAAAAGGACCAGGGGAAATTCGCTGAATTAAGTACTTTTTTAAAACGTATTACTCAAAGGGAAAGCGAGGAACCCAAGGATAAGACAGAATGTTTAGCTTGTTTTATTTGTTATATCAAGATAACCTTGTATTTGTTAGGAAGATGTTTTTAAAAGTAAAATAAATAAACATTGCCCTTACCAATGAGCCCCTCTCAGGAGACCAGGCGTGCCACTCTCAGTGAAGGATGTGGCTTCAGCGGACGGAGACGGCCGCATTAACCTGGCGGGTCTAAAGACAGCCTGACGCACAATACATAAAGTGTGTGTGACAGCACGGAGCCAAGAGTGAGTGTGTGTGAGAGAGAGAGAGAGAGACAGTGTGTGTGTGTGTGAGAGAGGTGTGTGTGTGTGTGTGTGTGTGTGTGAGAGAGAGTGTATGTGAGTGGGAGTGTGTGTGTGTGTGAGAGAGAGAGAGCGTGTGTGTGTGTGTGTGTGAGAGAGAGAGAGAGAGTATGTGTGTGTGCGTGTGTGAGAGAGAGAGTGTGTGTGAGTGCGAGTGTGTGTGTGTGTGTGTGAGAGAGATCGTGTGTGTGTGTGTGTGTGAGTGTGTGTGTGTGTGTGTGAGAGAGAGAGAGAGAGAGAGCGTGTGCGTGTGTGTGTGTGTGAGAGAGAGAGCGTGTGTGTGTGTGTGTGTGTGTGTGTGTGTGAGAGAGAGAGAGAGAGCATGTGTGTGTGTGTGTGTGAGAGAGAGAGAGAGCGTGTGTGTATGTGTGTGTGTATGTGTGTGTGTGTGTGTGTGTGTGTGTGAGTGTGTGTGTGAGAGAGAGAGAGCGTGTGTGTATGTGTGTGTGAGAGAGAGAGAGCGTGCGTGTGTGTGTGTGTGTGTGAGAGAGAGAGTGCGTGTGTGTGTGTGTGTGTGTGAGAGTGTATGTGTGTGTGAGAGAGAGAGTGCGTGTGTGTGTGTGTGTGTGTGAGCGTGAGTCTGTGAGGGGGAGTGTAGGGGGTCACGGGTAAGGCGATGGACAAGTCCACTAATCTGAAACGCCGTAATTTACTAATGCACTTTACGACTGAGCCCCATCAAACTGTCTTTGGGGAGGAGGCTGATCTGAACCGTCCCAGAGACGGGCGGCCGTGGACGGGGAGGGCCCGGCGGCCAATGAGATAGCGGGCCTGAGCACGTCGAACCGGGATAACCACCCAGGCCATGCTGACGGAACCCTCCTGGAGGAGGCTGGGTGTGTAAACCGCCTTCCTGGAACCCAGGAAGACGTCTTTCGCCCTCACGTGGAATAACGCGAGCTTCCGCGACTTGGAAGGAGCTTTTATACGTGTTCTTCAATGTTTACTGGAGCATTTACACCATCTACCCCCAGTCTGGGTTACTCGGGGTGCAATCGTCCTAACAGGGCCCTCAAAAAATATTAGAACATCAAATGTTCTCGGGTAGTGGGACACAAAAGGGGGGGGGGGGGGGAATCCCCGGGGGCGCCCCTGTGTATGTGACTGCACACCCATGAGGTCGCAGAAGCTCGTCTTTAAAATAGCGAAAATGCTACAGGGGTCTGAGGACGGCCATCTCCCTCCCGCACCCCCCCACCCCCACCCCCACCCCCACCACCCCAAAAATGTATACAAGTTAGACAGAAAAAAAAGGGAGAAATTATCAGGCCTACATTTGTTATTACATAAACAGAGATGTTTTAAGTGAAGATAACATTAAATATTGGGCTGAGGGGAGGGAGGGAGAGGGGGAAGCGCTAGTTTACATTCTCGCTGGAGTAGTCTTGATAACAGGCCAGGAGAAATACGAGCCGCGTTAAATGTGTGCATTAGCGTTATTTATTAGGCCTCCATTCAGCTGCTCAGCTTCTCCAGAGTTTCCCCCCAAACAAAAGCCAGAACCCTGCCCTCGCAACGGACGCCAGTGAATAATCACTCCCCGCCGATAATCGCATAAAACAACACCATATTCGCAGACTAATAAGGAGAAAAAGTTCCATTACTCCCTCTCATTAAGGTTATTGCTCTTATCCGAGGAAGAAGAGCAGCGCAGAGGGGGTGTGGGGGGGCTCCATGATTTATGCTGAGTGATTTGGAAATGCTTTCTTAGAGGGAGGGGGGCGAGCAGACTGCGATTTCATAACTCTTTTTTTTCCATGCGTGTGCAGGCTACGTCTGGAAGTCTTCCCATCCGCTCCGATTTTTAACCAATTTATGTCCAATGAAGTGACCCCGGGAATTAATGAGGCTCGCGCTGTCAGTTCCGCCATCGCGAGGTCAACTAAATCATCCTTCCCGCCGTAATCCGCCTGCTCGGGGCTGTCGCCCCGGCTCCGCGCTCGCGATAACAGACGCGCGGAGCCCTGAGAAACGCGGCCGCATTGACACTTTCTGTCTATCCGTCTGGCCATATTTCACCCCGCCCGCCGCCGCGCTGGAAACGACGCTTTTAAACGGAGCCTGTAATTGCTGACAAACGAGCGTCGGCACGTCTTCGGGCAACAGGTCGTTTTTTTATGTTCAACATTTCAGGCGCGGCTTTCCCCGCAGGGATTTTACTTTAACACACTCCTAATTTATGTCGGTGTTTGTAATGGATTTCTGCATGATTTGTCATGCATGCATTTTCGTCGTTTAATTAGCCTACTATTAAAGAGTTGTAAATTAGTATTATTATTCAAGAGCGTACTCACCGTGAATAGCCCATTAATAACGGAACAAATACACTTTCCAACAAAAATAACAGGCAAATTTGCAGGATAATTAAATATGGTCAACAACAGAGATTCAATAAATAAATTTTTTTTCTTGGATGTTATAAGATGCCAGGTGTGGATCTTTTCCAACACCACCTAAAATTATAAAGGTGCTGCAGTGCTGCTAAATTAACAACTATAGTCAATGACTTTGAGTTTAAATAAAACTACAAATCTGCAGGTCTCCTGTCAACCACCCGAGAAGACATGTTCTTAACCCAAAACAAAGATGCTCTTAAAATAAGTATCCTTTTAAACAAGTTGATCTTTGTATGGTTGTGTTCCAGAGACTGCCAGGAGGCTGCTTCACGTTTTATGCATGGTTTTGCACAGCTAGGCTCTAACAATAAATTAATATGCTCTTCACCATAACAATAAATTAATATGCTCTTCATTATAGCAATAAACAGCAGATTATGGGCAGCATATAGTTTACTAAATTACTTATGGCTGTACAATACACTAATTCACTCTAACTGCCCCTATAGGACAATAAAATGCGTGGTTATTTCAGAACATGTACATCTATCAACTAAAGAGAGAGGGAAGGGGATAAAATAAATGACCCTGGCTGTATTAAGGTAGTTTATTTTTGTGTAAATTTTTATACGCAAGACAATAAAACCACAGACTAGGGTACCCCCCCCAGCAGAGTATCGGTATGTTTGGGAAACACGGTAAAATAAGACGACCTGGCATTAGACCGTCTCTACGGACCTTCAAACTGTGGATTCTCCTTTTCCACAATTTTAACCACATTACACTGTCTGTCTTCCATTAATTACACCACTGCTGGCACGTTTAAATGGGCACAGGGGAGAAGTCTACTTTTATTTAGGATGTGCAAAGAAGGAACAGGTTTATTTTCCAATTACCAACATGGCTGTGTCTGCTAAAGAATCCCCCCATCCCTCAGTGAGCGCCGCCCCTAGTGG
This sequence comes from Anguilla anguilla, assembly GCF_013347855.1. NCBI lineage: Eukaryota > Metazoa > Chordata > Actinopteri > Anguilliformes > Anguillidae > Anguilla > Anguilla anguilla. Next base: position 61,067,095 of record NC_049206.1, on the reverse strand, counting down.
CTGACCGGGTGAACTGCAGGCCAATGATCTGATCTCAGCGCTTTTTCAGGTCGCGGTTTGAAATGACACCACAGACATCTGGGGGAATGCGGCTAATCCGGCTAATAGAGCTCTGCGGAAGCACAACGGAGCGGGATAACGAACAGGGTCCTGCACCTTTCTGCGGGTTCGACAGGCTGTCCCAGGTGGGACTCTGTGCACGTTCAGCCCTGAGAAAAGGCCCCTAACCTGAACCACTGCTCTAAATACCCAGCCGGAGCCTGGCTCTGGATTAGCCTGTCTGCTAAGCAAATAAATACTGCAGCAGCCACAACACCCAGGGCCAGATTGATGCCTTTCCTTAGTCTTTAGTGATGGCAATCTGAGCACCTTCAACTCCCCCTCCAACTAGCTCCTGTCCCCAAACTACCCCGCACACAGACACACAGACACACAGACACACAGACACACAGACACACAGACACACAGACACACAGACACACAGACACACAGACACACAGACACACAGACACACAGACACAGACACAGACACACACACACACAGACACACACACAGACACACACACAGACACAGACACACACACACACACACACACTCCACCCTGTGGGTTTCGTAGTGTGTTTATCCTGGGCAGTATTTTAATTAGAGGTGCTAGACTCTCCACAGACTGCATGCTGTTAAAGAACAAAACCACACAAACAAAACGGCAAACTCTGTGGGAACGGAGTGCTGAGTTTGCATTTATTGTGGACTTCCTGAATTCTCACCGCTCCAAGTTAGAAAGAGGACCTGCAGGAGATGTGAGTGCCTTCACACACACACACACACACACGGAAACACCCCCGCCCTCCCCCGAAAAAATGGCCCAAAACGACACTGTACAGCACAAAGTAAAAAGTGCAAACTACAAACCCCCAAAAACCAAAACACAATTGCACACAAGTCATACTGCATGTCATTACCAAAAAAAGGTTGCAAATAGAATAATTAACAGTCATTGGTCCCAAGGAACATTATGAATATGGATATGAGAATACCTGTGTGCATCTATATTTTATTGTGTTTAGTCTTCTAAACTTTGCCGATGATTACATGATGTTTTTATTATGATTTACTCTTGAGAACTTTGAGCTGAAGGTGTTCTATGAAAGCTGCTGTAAAAATAAAGCTTGTGCTGCATGCTGGCTAACCTGTCACCTCACCACGTTACTGCGCAGTCCGCTATCTGAGCCCCGCAGTCCGCTAGCCTAGCCCCGCAGTCCGCTAGCCTAGCCCTGCAGTCCGCTAGCCGAGCCCCGCAGTCCGCTAGCTGAACCGCGCAGTCTGCTAGTCGAACCGCACAGTACGCTAGCCGAACCGTGCAGTGCGCTAACCAAGCAGCACAGTACGCTAGCCAAGCCGCACAGTACGCTAGCCAAGCCGCACAGTACACTAGCCAAGCCGCACAGTACACTAGCCAAGCCGCACAGTACGCTAGCCAAGCCACACAGTACGCTAGCCAAGCCGCACAGTACACTAGCCGAGCCACACAGTACGCTAGCCGAGCCGCACAGTACGCTAGCCGAGCCGCACAGTACGCTAGCCGAGCCGCACAGTACGCTAGCCGAGCCGCACAGTACGCTAGCCGAGCCGCACAGTACACCAGCCGAGCCGCACAGTACGCCAGCCGAACCGCACAGTACGCTAGCCGAGCCGCACAGTACGCTAGCCGAGCCGCACAGTACGCTAGCCGAGCCGCACAGTACGCTAGCCGAGGCATGCTATTACTGCATCAGAGCATGTCTCCCACTCCTGCAGAGCACAGGCACAGAATCCACCAGAGGGGGCACTGTTCTCCAGTTAAGGCCTGCCTCCTGCCTGCCCAGGCACCAGTAGGGTCAGGACTGTTACACCAGACAGTGCAGCGACTCACTGCACTCGCCTGCAGAGTAACATGTTCAACAGAGTTTATACGAGTCCAGCAGGGACCATGTGCTCCACCAGAATAAAGTGTACTCTATCAGAATAGAACATACTCCATCAGAGTAAATGTACTCTATCAGAATAAAATGTACTCTGTCAGTGTTGATTTATCGCTGAATGTTTTACTGTTTGTATTTTAACGGTGACAGGGCACGGCAATTTCTTAAATTACAGCAGTCCTATGAAAACATTTAAACAGCGCAACTGTAACCTCTGGCTTTTCTTACCCATCAGTCTCCCTCTCTGGGAGAAGAGCCCCCCCCCCCCCCCCCCCCCCCGCCCCCGCCCCCCCTCCCTGTGAGCTCTATCGGGGGCACGGGGCAGTTCTCGGGGTGCCAGTCAGGCTGATATACAGACGAGCCGCAGGGCGACGGCTCGCTGTGTAAATCTGCCCTGGAGTTCGGATCCTCGGCCATTTCATACTTCAGCCGCTCTTAAAACAAACGCTGAGGTGGGGGTGATGTCAGTCCCCACAGCCTTGAGAAGAAGCAGCCCCTCTTAGGGATGGAGCTGGAGGGGGCAGCTAAATTTATTTGCCCCCTCCCCTACTATGTTTGAGTTGTCTGGATGCACTGAAGGCTGCTGTTTTGTAAAGAGACAGTTGGACTTAAGTGGACATGCTGGTGTTTCCAGATGAATCCACTGACTGATTATCTGCCTGTTCTGCTGTTGCCCTGGTTTCAGAGTGGATTGGCAGTGTTGTGCGTGCGTGCGTGCGTGCGTGTGTGTGTGTGTGTGTGTGTGTGTGTGTGTGTGTGTTTGTGTGTGAGAGAGTGTGTGTGCTCCTCTCTGCTCTGAGGCCTGTGTGTCCTGCTCTGTTTAAGATGGGTGCACCTATCTGCAGAGGATCTATGGGTCGTGACTTACACTATCAGAGCCACACCCAACCACCAGGACTACAGATACTACAGGAGAGAGTTAGCACCCTCACTGCGCTGACTGAGCCAATCAAGAGCCCTGTTGCGCTGGCTGAGCCAATCAAGAGCCCTGCTGCGCTGGCCTAGCCAATCAAGAGCCCCGCGCAGGCACATTCTCATGGTGACAACAACAAAAGTGACCGTCTGCTACAGGAAGTTACGTCACAGCAGCAGAACAATAGTGTGATCTTTTCCCTGCAGCTTTTCTGGCAGGAACTGAAGCTCTGCAGGTCAGGTCCATTAATCCAGGAGTAAATAACTCCATTATAAAGCCATCAGCTCATCAGCAGCCTGCGGAGCATAATGTAACGCGCTGAGAGTTTACCGCGTACAAACACAAACAAAGCCCCGGCAGGCCCGACGGCACCAAGGCCCGACGGCACCGCGACCCAACGGCACTGCGACCCAACGCCACCGCGACCCAACGGCACCACGACCCAACGGCACCGCCGCCCAACGGCACCACCGCCCAACGGCACTGCGACCCAACGGCACCACCGCCCAACGGCACTGCGACCCAACGGCACCACCGCCCAACGGCACCGCGACCCAACAGCACCGTGACCCAACAGCACCGCGACCCAACGGCACCGCCGCCCAACGGCACCGCGGCCCAACGGCACCGCGACCCAACGGCACCGCGACCCAACGGCACCGCCGCCCAACGGCACCGCGACCCAACGGCACCGCCACCCAACGGTACCGCGACCCAACGGCACCGCCGCCCAACGGCACCGCGACCCAACGGCACCGCCGGAATGCCCACGGTGGCGCTCCATTAATGTTTGTTTCCAAAAACAAATCAGATGTTTGTCTTGGATGGTCCACAACCAAGCAATAGCAGATCAGAGCTAGGCCGTGTCTCCTCAGAAAATACTACAGGTCAAAAAATATTTATTTTAGCTAGAACACGGATGCTCACAAACACGGAAAGAGTGGGAAGACTGCGCCGGTGAGAACAGGTTATTCATTCAACCTTTCCCTTTGGCTCACCAATATTCACATTAATAAGGACTCTTCATTTGGTACAAAAGAAACACAGAAGTATTATAAACAGTTATAAACAGCTGGGCTGGCCACAAGGAAGAAGAAGAAGCCAGAAAAACTCTTAAGGCTCCCGGAAATCCCTCAAACCCAGTCTCATCTTTCTCCGGTACGAAATTACAACAGTAATGTTGTATTTGGACATCCAGAGATAAGCATCAAACTGAAGAAAATGGTGTGACTCCACATTTAATAACACTTCCTCAACAAGAGAACAAACACAGCAGCAATCAGATGATGTTACAGCACAGGACTGACCAGACGGTGCTGGCTGGGTGAGATGCCGTTTGGAAAGGCAATGCTAAAAAGTCTCCCCCCCTCTCCCCCCCAGGGATGGGACCAGAAATCGGTCTAGCCACCTGAACCGCTGGTTGATGTTGCCATTATAAAACAATCTTTTTTTAGAAGCAGAATTTGCCCGTGAAAGTTTTTTGTGTGCATTGACAGGCATATGGGTTTTGGGAGGATATTTTTAACTATATTCTTGGAAAAGGAAACATATACGGCAAAGAAAACAGTATAAGTGGCCTGCCACACATCCTACCCAAGTGTTTACATAACAGAACAGAACAGCTTACCCATCTGTCAGCAGATGTTCAAATATAAGCTTTCTCACCCCAGAAAAAAAACAATAATAAGCTGAATATGATGATGCACTAAAACAGGTATAAAGGCTCATTTACAGGCTCAAGCTTGACCCGCCATTGTGGTCTTTAGCACGCTGTTCATATAACAGAAACTGAAGACAGTGCTATCAAAAACCCAATCCTAACAAAGCGCACCTCATGCTAGGGATGTCCTTCATCAGTAGAGTCAGGTGCGCCACATTAGGGTTGGTGTGAAAACCTGCAGGACGACAGATCTCCAGGAGCAGGGTTGAGCAGCCCTGCCATACAGCATGTATATATTTTTCAGACCACAGAACCACACCATCTAAATGTTTACAGGTTTTTTTGATGTCCAGCAAATGTTTGACTTATTATATTCTAAGTTTAGTCTTTAACATCATCCTCTTTCAGGATGAAAAAGAAAAGGAAGGATTGATTAAAGATGGTTTTACCGTTTTGTTTGCAGGGTGGAAGCTGAACAGAAGGCCATGGTCTCGCCTGTGCGTTTGGGGGCGTGGCCAAACAAAAGGCTCAAACCAACTCAAGCCCACACTTATATGGGGGTGGTGGGCTGGACCATATCTAGTAGAACAGGGGTATGGGATGCAACTATGAAGTGATTAAATGCTTGTGTAATTCATGAATCATTTTGAAATGTGCCTGCTGTTATCAAATTTTTAAAACGACTGTTTGATACTATAGGGCTATGAGATTTACATCAAAAAATTTTATATTCCTTGAATAAGAAAGCCATTTTTTTTTTCAAATTTGTTAAAAATATATACTACTGGGGCAGTCACAACCACTCTTGTTATAGTACCAACACACTGAGGCCGGTCTATGAATCTGAATCAAGAGAATCAGAGAAGAAAAATAATGACTGAAGAAGAAAAGAAAAACTTCCCACAGTGGAGAGATCAAGCACAGTGACGGGTAATTTGTGTGAAGTTTTCCTTTGGCTGCTAGCCTGGCGCTAGAAGACCTGCAATAGCACTGTACGCTAACACACAGCTCTACGCTACAGTCCCATAACTGAACACAGAGATAATAAGCACAGCTCTATGGTACAGTCCCATAACTGAACACAGAGATAATAAGCACAGCTCTACGCTACAGTTCCATAACTGAACACAGAGATAATAAGCACAGCTCTACGCTACAGTCCCATAACTGAACACAGAGATAATAAGCACAGCTCTACGCTACAGTCCCATAACTGAACACAGAGATAATAAGCACAGCTCTACGCTACAGTCCCATAGCTGAACACAGAGATAATAAGCACAGCTCTACGCTACAGTCCCATAACTGAACACAGAGATAATAAGCACAGCTCTACGCTACAGTCCCATAGCTGAACACAGAGATAATAAGCACAGCTCTACGCTACAGTCCCATAGCTGAACACAGAGATAATAATCACAGCTCTACGCTACAGTCCCATAACTGAACACAGAGATAATAAGCACAGCTCTACGCTACAGTCCCATAACTGAACACAGAGATAATAAGCACAGCTCTACGCTACAGTCCCATAACTGAACACAGAGATAATAACATCACTAGAACATTACCGATGTCCCACCGCAGTTTCCAATTCCCGAAACACGCATTGCTCAGGCCTGGCGTGTGGCCTAGGCACAGGACCGTTCTCCAAACAGGTCAGCTGATGCTTTATGGAGCGCTCCGCCATTTTACGAGCCTCCGTGAGTCATTTACACGGGGACGACTTTCTGTTTAATTTAGGAACTCCGCAGCAAAGCGATAAAATGACCAACTGTGTCACTCTGGCACTGCCAGTCAATTAACGCACATTGGTTTTATTAATGAAAGGCGGCCATGTTGTATTGGTGCTTTAAGTAAGGGGATGGTGTTATTCAGAGTTACAGAGTTCTCAACCCGTCCCGTCCCACCCCGTCCCGTCCCGTCCCGTCCGGTCCCGTCCCAGCCGCGAGTGGCAGAGCCAGTACCTGTTCCCCTCTTCGGCAGAACGTCGTCATAACGACGGAACACCAACACAGCAGCGGGCAGCATCCGCTATTGGACAGACTCTCGTCCAATGGCAGCGCCCGTTCCTAAGCCACGCCAGGGACCACACAACTGAGTTGGACAAAATCAGTGCGTATAAATCTGCTGCGGCAACATAAAACACCAGCCAGTTTCTAACCCTGAAATACAGAGAACTGTCAAACGTGTGACACTAATGTCCTTCTGTCTCTTACTCATCAGAGAAGCGGTTTCCTCCAGCCTGGGGTTCATCTGTATTCCCCCTGAAGGCCAGTTCAGGTCAAACACAGGCTCAGTTCAGAAGAAAAAAAAAACTTAAACGTGACGTCAGTGTTTTCTGCTACAACTTTTTTTTCTCGTTTATTTCCGATGTACCAAGCCCAACAAAAAACCCCTCTCTTGATTCCCGATTGACTCAGATGTGTCACGTTAAGCATCTGGCCCAATCACAGTTGAGCATCTACAGTAGTATGAAGATAAATGGTTGCATTTTTTTGAAACAAGAATGAACTTAACAGTGACCTGTCTTTCGGGTTCTGCTCCAGTGTGTGAGTTTGTTCTGACATCACCGACACTGGCACCATTAGCAAGTGGTATTCCTGTGCAAAGGTAATAAACCACTGAACAAGGTTTAAATTCAGCAACAAAGACCAAAGTTAATGTTTTAAAGGGACACACACAGACTCCCCTTTGTAGCTGTAAAAAGATCCCTGAAACCCTGCAGACCATTCGAGACCACAAGCATGATTTATGGAGCTGGGCTGCTCGTCTCTGAAAAATTAATAGTAGGAAATGCAGGAGAGGCCGGACAGCTCGTCCAAAATACACTTTCAGCCTTCAGCAAAAATCAGTCACAAACCTGGGTGGCCCGCCTCTCTTCCTCCAGTTTCCCATGTTAATGTCATAATAAGAGAAAGAAATCCCAACCACAAGCTTTAGTTTGGGTTACACAAAAGAAATTGTGATATTGTTCACACAAACCCACCACAAACGTCAAGTCCACCACTGATGGTATTTTCCTATTTCTTTCGTGTGGTAGCTGAACAAAAAAAAAAAAACCCAAAACAATATTTTCTTGAGTCAACGTACCCCCACACACTGGTGAAATATTCATTGACTTTAAATATAAACACAAAAATTACTTTTTTTAACTTCACTTAAATTAGTTCAAGTATATGAGTTTTTCAGACAGAAAAGCCACAGAATGCATTATGGGAAATGGATGTTTAGAATTACTCGAGCAGTTTAATGGCTCCCCTAAGCAATACCGCAGAAGGCCTTAAAGCCACCGCCTGAATCACGAGCTGAGCCCAAAGTACTGCTCCCCACTCTCCGCACTCTTTCATTTTGGGCTAAAATGTTTACATAATGCAACTGCATAACAAAGAAAAGGCTCCACATTTTATTGCATAAATGGAACAGACTCAACGCTCCAAAGATCATATTTCAATCGTGTGATGTCACTTATGTGAAAGTGCTGTCGTAAATTCAGCATGGATAATGGACGTCTGTCTGCTTGATCCAAGAATGTATAAATAAAATAAATATGTATAAAATAAACTGACTCGGTAGAAGACGCCTGTCAGAGCAGCACTTTTACAAAGGCATTTAACTACTTGCTAAATATGCTTTCAAATACAAGACAGCCATACATTTGAAAAAAGCATCTTTAGCAAGTATTTCAATGCCTTTGTGAAAACACGACCTTGCGTATTAAGTGTTCCATATGGATTATTTTGTTATGATTATTTATTAATATCTACGACAGTACAGGCTAATACACTCTGGACTGACGGAGGCATTTTGTGCAGTATATTGTAATCATACATACAGCAGTGCACAGGTGTGCGGGGATGAGAGGTGATCACCCCGGGCACAAACCTGGATCCATAGCTATGACACCATATGTTCTATTACATCGTTCATCTCTTGAGGGGTGAACAAATTGTTTTTTGTTTTTTTTTCATAAAACACAAAGAGTTTGGTGAGTTGAACAATCACTGAAACCTAACTCTGGCTAAAAAGAAGGTTATAGTTTAAACTTGAAATTGAGACAAAGTTAAGAAATAGGCCAATATGATCATCTACGTTACATTTCAACATTTAGCAAGGTCGATTATCCGGACCAACATGCAGCTTACATTTTTACAAACAACCAATTAATAAAGTGGGATATTTACTGGAAGGATTCAGTTTTAACACTGAGCTCAAGCCAGTTCCCAAACCACACAGCCATCTCAAAGGCAGAAAACTCCTTCTTCAGCTGGAATACAGCCACCAATCCTCTCAACTCCTTCCACACCCTGCTGTAAGATAGTTGAAGTATTAACTGCTAAAAATATATTTTAAAGAAAATAAAATTTTTATAATGTGATATATTCAACACCACTGCCAACACTTTCCCCACATGCAGGTCTGAGGATAAAATACACTCACAGAGCACAGTGCATTTTCATCCAGAGGAACTTGACTGTAAAAACTAAATTAAATTAAAGAAGAAAATAAATTAAACTAGTTTTACACAACTACTGGACTGTTATTCTTTTTTTATTTAATAACTCCAGTATTGCTTTTATTTGATCACTATGCCGTGTTTAAAGACCAGTGCTAGATTTACTCTGGACAGCAGTGAGAATGATAGATTTTAATGGCCTGAATGGTCTGTTCTCGTCATTAAACTTTCTTATCTTTAAATTCAGTAACTACTGTAAAATATACTATAAACTTAACCAGCTATAGCCCGTCTACTTAATTATACATCAATTCAAATTTAAACACGTGAACCAAGTCACAGCACTGCAAAATATCCAACCGAAGCAGCGAGGGCAATAACCATTAATCAGGATGATGAACACGCTGAGCTGGGATATTGTGTTAAGCCCGTTTCTGTTTTGTGAAATAAAGTCAAAGACCTGTTTGTTCTCTATATTTGGAGAATTCTACAGAGGCAGGGAGGACCGAGGGCAACTGGAAACATTTCGTAAATCTTGCGTCGCAGAAAAAAAAGGGGGAAAAATCCCACAGCATCACGATAAATGCGTTTTATTTTCTCCCGTCTATCCGACAGGATGTCCAACCGAGCCGCGTGCAGATCCTGGACCTGCTCGTCTGAAGAGGAAAACAGAAACGCGGCTCCGATACTCTCTCAACGGCTCCTGACGGCGGTTTTTTCTCTCTTTCTTTTCTGTAAGCGTGCTTTATTTCACATCCATGCAACAGTTCATCTTTCTGAAAGAGCTTTTTTCTCCCCTGGCTGCCCTGTCTCAGCCTCTCCGGCACAGAATAACTCGTGCTGCACTGTATTAAGTGTGTATGAGCCATTAAGCTCAGCTTGCCTGCTCACTAAATCACCGAAGGCACATTCGTCTTTCCCGACAAATCCGTCATTCAAAACGTTTTCCACACCTAATCCTCATTTCAGCCACCCAGATAATTTTTCATTGTTAAATCAACAGTGAAATGTGCTGTCAGTACATTTAACTCTGATAGAACACATTTACTCTGATAGAGCGGATTTAACTCTGATAGAGCGCATTTACTCTGATAGAGCGGATTTAACTCTGATAGAGCACATTTACTCTGATAAATGTAAATTTGTAAGGAAAGGTTTGGACAACGTTGAACCCCCCCCCCCCCCACACACACACACACACACACACATGCCCGCACACGTGTGCTTGTGACCAGCGCAATTTGTTCTAACTTGAATGAATATTTTTATGGGCAGACTTGACTTCTGCAAAAACATTAATTCTGAAAGGCCAGACAGAGCCCACTGTAAATTTTAAATTTGTCTCCTTAAATTATTTCCCTCATATTTCAGTGTTTAAGAGGTGGACTGTGCGGTTTCACAGACTGAGTGCTGTTATTCTGAACAGAGGCTGGGGTTCTGACCTTCTTATTTGATTTTAATAATAATAGTAATAATAATACATTTATTCATAAAGCGCCTTTCAGGGCACTCAAGGTCACTTTACAGGGAAATCTGGATAAGGCACAAAGTACAGAGGAATAAAAACAAAGACATTAAATTATTCAGAGAACCGTTAAGGGAAGAAACAATATAAATGCGTTGTTAAAAAAGGTAATGTATGCATGCCTGTGTGTGTGTGTGTGTGTGTGTGTATGTGGGTGTGTGTGAGTGTGTGTGAGTGTGTGCGAGTACGTGTGTGTGTGTGAGTGTGTGTGTGTGTATGTGTGTGTGTTTAAATATCTTGCAGGTACGCTTGTCTAAATAAGTGGGTCTTCAGCTGTTTTCTAATGAAGAGTGAGTCAGATTTTATTCTCTTTGTTAGCAGTTTTTAATTCAGAGTCCCTCTCCCCTTTTTTGGTTGTCATTTACTCTGTAAAAGAAAATGAGCTTTTATTTGAAAAGGAAAATTGCAGCGCAGCTGCGTTTATTGGATCATCAATTACCTTTAATGCGAAAGAAGGGGGGGTCATTTGATCACTCTGTAATGTGGTCACAGACGCTGGCAGCATAAACACCATTTTAAAAAATGTTACAAAAACGTTTTTTTTTTTCTTTTTTCTTTTTGCGGTGGCCCATTACGAACAGTCATAAAGCTCCACTTGAGCAGTGGGAAGTGAGACAGCGTTTCCATTCTGGCAAACGCACACCAAGCGCACGGTTAACCCATCTGCAGCACCGGCGAAAAGAGAAGTGGCTTTCTGTTTAAAATAACACATTATCTGCACAGTGCAGCCAGGCCACCTTCAGATGCTATCTGACCGTCCCTCACTGCAGGCAGCCGCATCACGATGATAGCAATAACAGCCATGCTTCAACGTGAAATATCCAGACATACACACAGGTGAGGTTCACACGCACACACACGGACACGCACACACATGGACACACACACACACGCACACACACGGACACGCACACACACACATGCACACACACGGACACGCACACACATGGACACACACGGACACGCACACACACACATGCACACACATGGACACACACACACACATGCACACACGGACACGCACACACACACATGCACACACATGGACACACACACACATGCACACACGACACGCACATACACACATGCTCACACGCACATGCACACACATGGACACACACACCCACACGCTCATACGCACATGCACACACACATACGCACAGACACACATATGCTCACACACAAACACACACACAGAAACACATATACATGGAGTGGAGTATAACTTCACTGTGCAGTCAGTGAAAAACTAAAAAAATTGATAACAAAAAACAATGAACCCCAATAATCCGGCCTTCCCTGGTTTTCCATCAAAGACCAGAGCAGACCAGGTGTGCGGTCTCACCTGCACAGAGACCGCAGGTGCTCTGGAAGAGCGGTTCCCAGTTTGCCGTGCTCCAGGGTCAGGACGCCAGGCCTCACTGGAAGGCCAGCTGCTCACGGCTCCGCCCACAGCACTGTGACTGATGTGCTGTCTGTTGAAATCAGCAGTGGGCCCAAGGTTGGCCCCTGTGGAACAGTATGAGCCACAGGCCTCTCAGTGCACAGTACGGTCTAAAGCAAACCGTAGGTCTTCACTGCAACCCTAATTTGGCACAACTGATTCTACTAATTAGCAGTTAGCTGTTGTTAGGGATGGAGCGAAAAACCTACAGGACGGTAGATCTCCAGGAATAGGGTTGGGCAGGTAGGACAGGTAGCAGAAGCGGACATGGCCTGGAGATCAGGCCAAAGAAAGACCCTAACCCCGACCCAAAAACCCAGGAGCCCAGATAGATTAGACCGGACTCTGTCCTCATTTCCCCTTTACGAGGAAAATAACACAACAGTTGCTTTCTGCAGAAGTGCTGCTTTCGCCATTTGAAAAGCTTGCACACTCACTGAAACGGTTTTCCAGCCTCGCCATTGGCCGATCCTCAGCCAATGGCGTCGCTCCGCAGAGAAGGCACGGTAACCGTAAAGTGTGGAGGGGCTCTGCAGACATTGAGGAGCTGGCCTCTGTTAATCAAATAATTTCAAAACTCTGTGCACCCCAGTAACTAAAGGAAGTGGTTGCAGCCTGTCATTTTCAGAATACGGAACTAAGGATGTTGTTGTGGTATTCATGCAGTTGCTCGGAGCAAATTTAAGCTGTGAATATCACTGTGGTCAGTCTTTGTCTCGACAAACCTGATCCTTCGAAACTTGTGCTGCCTACTGTTATTCAGCTCCAAACTCTCAGCCACACATTCACACTGCTGTTTAAGGACAATATAAATCATGCACTACAGCTGTTACCTGATAATTACATGCTGGTATTGAAGACTGCACTTAACCAGGGTGCATGAAACCTGAACAAGTAAAGCAGGAATAAAGCAAGCCATACGTTCAGTAGAACAAAGTGTGCCGTCATCCTGCATAAATAATAAAGGGGGAATTGCCTCTCAGCCAGATCGATAACAGGCTTCATTATGAGTATTTCGAAACTTCATATCATGAATGCCACAGGAGAAATTGAGGAACTCAAGTTTTTTTTTCTTCTTTTTTTCTTTCTCAGTGTCGCTAAAACACGTCCCTGCTGGTGGTCGGTCACTTTCGGGTTGCACAGAATAAAGAAGTCTGGTTTCCTGAGAGTAAATATACATTTTTAATTATTCGCCTAACCTTTAACAAGCCCTTCCGCACAGGCAGCGGCCAGCTGAGGACCTCTGGAGAAACAGGCATGTGGAAACGACACGACCTGCGATGGGGAGCCCAGTGACCCCCCAAAACAACCACTTGGACACTCTGCTCTGAAATGGGACACATTTCAGCAAAGGCTCCCTGCCCTGTCCCATAAAAAAAACTTTTAAATCCCTGAGCGCAAATTTCGCCGTTTTAACTCGACCATCTGCTGTACGGGACAGGAATGCTGTTTACGCGTTTGCTGCACCGTGCTGGTTGAGTCAGCTTCAGCAGCAGCGGAAGGAGTATCCTCTGGGCCGGATGGAGACTGCAGTCTGTGTGGGTGACCAGGCTGTTCACTGGTCCAATGCAGCAGGAATAGACCTCTACTTATTCAACAGGTACCCATAAGTGCTGCGGGATCTTTAAAAAGAACTGCGAGACGAGCAATCACCTGTAAGCTGCACCCTGAATGACAGCACCTCCTTCAACACAGCATCCCCATCACCACACTGCAGCCCAGGACTTTAACTGGTTCGGAGGGAAGAGCGCCCCCTATTGGTGACTGAAGCATAAAAACCTGAGAACCATACCCTGCATTACAATGTGTAAATAGGGCCAAACAGTGACTGAAGCTGCAGAGGAGCAGTGCTGCCATACCTGATGTTCTCAGGGACAGGTGAGTGCTACGTTTCACTCTGGGTGAGGCTAAAACAGGTGAGCTTTTCATCAAGGTTAGGGAAGTCTGCAACACATAAAAATTTACTTCAGCCATTAAAAGCAGTGATATAAACTACACAAATGCATGATATTGTGATTGCACTCATATAGACTCAGTTAGAGCTTTTTAATTTGAGCTCAATAAGCATGTTCTTTATAGTTGTGGGTGCAAAGTCTAACTTCTCAGAGCGAATGCGTGATAGTGGGTGGGCATCTCATTCGGACAGGTACTTGCTATGTTTTTACTTTACTGTAGTATGTATGTGGCCTTCTAGAAAGCCAGCTGGGGGGTGGGAGTGGGGGGGCAGAAAGGGGTTGAGTCCACAGGAGCTTGTAGGAGGCCTTCAGGCACATTCATCAAAGTCAGCGAGGCGGGGGCTAATTTGTAGTACAGCTGTTTCCATATATGATGTGTTGAAACACTCAATCAGAAAATGGGGGGGGGGGGGGGCAAAAAAACTGGTGTCCGCAGCCAGAACGTGAAACACATTCGGAGCCGTAATGGAGGGGGGGGGGGGGGGCGAGGGGGGGGGTATGTACGCAGCTACCACAGTAACCCGATAAGTGCCTCGCTTAGCAGAGTGCACATTCAACAGCACAATTAAAACAGCCATAGATGTCAGCTGTTCTAATTTGTTAACTGGGGGTTGGGGGTGTATGAGCTGTGAAGCCTTATGGAAGAAGACTGTGTGGGGTAAGGGCCCTGTGTGTGTGTGTGTGTGTGTGTGTGTGTGTGTGCTGTATGCAGACCCTCAAACTGACAGTCAAACTGCTTTTTACAGACAGTAAAATATCAAAACTGTATTTGCTTATTTTCGTATTTAACAGTCAGTAAAATATTATGAGTGTATTTGTTTATTTTTTGCACAGTGTGAAACCATTTGACTTTTCACACCTTTTCTTTCTTTTTTTTCAAAATACTTGCCAAATACCTTCTCAAAAAAACATGGTTTCCAATGCAGTGTACATGTACAATGCATGAGTACAAAAAAGCAAAAGAGAAAACCAAAAAGAAGGTAAAAACCTCCCAGAATGCCCTGCTCTGTCTCTCAGCCGGATGCGGGGCGCCTGACACAGACAGCTCAATCCTCTCCCAGAAGCAGAGCTGCCAGGCCCAGCTGGCTTTGACATTACGGAGAGCCCCTGACTGACAGAGGCCCTGGCCTTGGGCCGGGCCCCGGGGGGGTCCCGCGAGTACATCGGGCTCCCCTTTTAGGCTGCTGATTTAGTGGCCCCGGCGGCCCCCAGCCGCCCCTCTTCGCCCCGGCTCCCTCTCGGTTTACTCGCGGGGGCGCCCCGAAAACCGTCCTCCGCCGATATATCAGCTTTATGATTTCCTGAGGAGCCCGTAGAGGAGCCCAAGGCCGAGCAGCTGCACCTGTTCCGTTTAACGCACAGCCCGGTGTCCGCTGGGCTCGGGGTGGGGGGGGGGGGGGCGAGGGGGGGCCGCAGGGGCACACCCTGCATGTGCGTCGTCCATTTCTCCTCAGGCATAATCACGGCCAGCCGTGGGGCCTTTACAATACACTCAGCATTCTGTATCTATATCGACATGTGTGTGATTTATTTTTATTTTAAACACTTGGGTAAAGTAACCAGAAACCAGCACAGCGGTGACATGGAAAGAAAAAGCAGCAACAGCCAGGGACAGAACTGCATATGTGATGTGTGCCTGCTATGTGATCCAACAGCACTCTGGGGCAGGTCATGACCCAACACCACCCTACCCAACCCTCTCTACCCCACACCACTCTATCCAACACCACCCTACCCAACCAGCTCTACCCCACACCACTCTATCCAACACCACCCTACCAAACCCTCTCTACCCCACACCACTCTATCCAACACCACCCTACCCAACCCTCTCTACCCCACACCACTCTATCCAACACCACCCTACCAAACCCTCTCTACCCCACACCACTCTATCCAACACCACCCTACCCAACCCTCTCTACCCCACACCACTCTATCCAACACCACCCTACCCAACCAGCTCTACCCCACACCGCTCTATCCAACACCACCCTACCCAACCCTCTCTACCCCACACCACTCTATCCAACACCACCCTACCCAACCCTCTCTACCCCATACCACTCTATCCAACACTACCCTACCCAACCCTCTCTACCCCCACACCACTCTATCCAACACCACCCTACCCAACCCTCTCTACCCCCACACCACTCTATCCAACACCACCTTACCCAACCCTCTCTACCCCACACCACTCTATCCAACACCACCTTACCCAACCCTCTCTACCCCACACCACTCTACCCAACCCTCTCTACCCCACACCACTCTATCCAACACCACCCTACCCAACCCTCTCTACCCCACACCACTCTATCCAACACCACCCTACCCAACCAGCTCTACCCCACACCACTCTATCCAACACCACCCTACCCAACCCTCTCTACCCCACACCACTCTATCCAACACCACCCTACCAAACCCTCTCTACCCCACACCACTCTATCCAACACCACCCTACCCAACCCTCTCTACCCCACACCACTCTATCCAACACCACCCTACCCAACCCTCTCTACCCCATACCACTCTATCCAACACTACCCTACCCAACCCTCTCTACCCCCACACCACTCTATCCAACACCACCCTACCCAACCCTCTCTACCCCCACACCACTCTATCCAACACCACCTTACCCAACCCTCTCTACCCCACACCACTCTACCCAACCCTCTCTACCCCACACCACTCTATCCAACACCACTATACCCCAAACCACTCTATCCAACACCACCCTACCCAATCCTCTCTATCCCACACCACTCTACCCAGCGGCACTCTATCCAACACCATCATACTCAACACTACTTTACCCAACACCATTCTATAGTTCCGTAATTTCCTTTGCTGCAAACCTTGGTCTTTAGCTCAGAAGATTAGCTTCGTCTCTTTCCTGTTCCATGAGCGGACTGATTTATAATTTGCACCAGACCTACATCTGTATCCTAGTCTAAACTAAGGTTTGGCACCTGTCAATCACCTGAGGCTGCAGCAGAAAGGCAAAGTGAGCACATCAGTGTCTGTCACTCAAAGCCACTTACAAAAAATAAAACATTCAGATACAGAAGCTTTTGAACAAAGATATTGAATTCTGAATTCTTACTTTAAACTTCCTGGGTGGGTGTTCAGGAAAAAGCCAAAAAGACATCAAATCTGAACACACCTTAAATCAAGTGGTCACAGGAGGTACAGCTGTGTCAGAGGGAAGCAGAGGCTTCTGGGAGATCTCTTTTGTACTTCCTGGATGACAAATGCGATTTTTTACTCAGATTTATTCTTTTTTTTTTTTTTTTTACATTTTTACTGGTCTTTCTACATTCTGAAGGACACATAAACTACGCTGACTGCAGTATATTTATTGGCTCGATGTGGCCATGTGATCGGGGTCAGATGAAAAGCACATGTGGATGTAAGAGCCAGAGATCCAGCGATGAAGACCCTGGCGATGAAGACCCTGGGTCGGCAGAGGAGATTGGAGGAGACATTATCGACATCTGAGCCCTCCTGAGACCCGGCAGGGAAAAGCGGTTACGTCTTTTTCATTCTGTCTGACATAAATACAAGTGTCTTGGATGACAAAAACATGTTTGCAGTGAAAATGTTCTCAATATTTTAACCGATATTTTATTTTTATGGCATGTCACTTAGCAGTGCAGGTCTCAGCGCAGTGGAATATCTGGTTCTCCAGATTAAGGGCAGGGACTCGTGTCCCCTACAGAGGACAAAAATTAATTGCTGGGTTTTTGGGAGGTTATAGAACCTCAGGGCTCTTCATGCAAAAAACGCAGGAAATGGAACAGAGGTGACACCCCCCACGTCCCCCCCAAACCCCTACACCCCCCCAAAGCCCTCCATGCCCCCACAAACCCCTCCACACCCCCCCAAACCCCCCACGCCCCCCTCAAACCCCTATACGCCCACCCAAATCCCCCCACGCCCACCCAAATCCCCCCACGCACCCCCAAACCCCCCCACGCCCACCCAAATCCCCCCACGCACCCCCAAACCCCTCCACGCCCCCCCACACCCCCCACGCCCCCCCAAACCCCTCCACGCCCCCCCAAACCCCTCCACGCCCACCCACGACCCCCAAACCCCCCCACGCCCCCCCAAACAAGCACCCCAGATTTCCCACATGCTGTCAGCCTACGAGCTCCCGACCAGCTCAGCTCCCTCCAAATCCATCATTTATACGCAAAAGGGCCTCTCCTTCAACACGCCAATATTGTCTTTCAGCGTTTGCTTTTCCAGATGTGTTTATGAGCTCCTGACACAGTGTCAGCTCTCCTCTCCTCTCCTCTCCCCTCCCCTCCTCTCCTCTCCTCTCCTCTCCTCTCCTCTCCTCTCATCTCTTCTCCTCTCCTCTCCCCTCCTCTCCTCTCCTCTCCTCCCCTCCCCTCCTCTCCTTCAGTGCAGCAGGTAAAAGCATAAAGGTAAACTGACAGGCACACACAGTAAGGGAAGATGTTATGCTTTTAAGAAGCATGCATACATGCAAGCACACACACACACAGACTTACGCACAGGAAAAAACACACACACATGCGCACACACACACATACACAGTTCTTTCAAGCAATTGCCTGATTTTTGGGAATCTTCACTTCTGAAAAGTGTGAACATAGCCAAAATAAATAAATAATTTCAGAAAATTCTGAAATTCTCCTCACTGTTCTGACAATAATGCCTGCGGTACAGTGAACACTTGACTATAATCCAAGCAAAGTAAAAGGTGTGAATAACTATGTGAACCAAGCCTGTAATTGACAGTCAAACCTTTTACAAATGCGAAAAACAGGAGCCAGGTTTCCCTGGCGACGGGGGCGGCCGGACTGAGCGCGCTCACCACTGGCAGTGCCCGTCATGGAGCCCGTCCCCGGCCCGGCCCGGGCCGGTGCTGCCCTGTGCTGCACTGGGAAGGGGCCCGGCGGTTAATGGAACCTTTCAGGTCAGGAAGAGAGGTGAACTTACAGAATTATGAGAGGAAGTGTGCGCGCGGACGCGTCTGTTTTTGCCGTCATGTGCGTTTAAGTAGCAACCTGACAGAGTGAATGTATTCTAAGATTACTTTTCCTTCGGCTCAACCCTGGCTCCCTTCCTGCAGCCCGATAAATACGGGGACCTTGATATGCTTGACAGTGTGTGTGTGTGTGCGTGTGTGTGTGCGTGTGCGTGTGCGTGTGCATGCGTGTGCGTGTGTGTGTGTATGTGTGTGTGTGTGTGTGTGTGCGTGTGCATGCGTGTGTGTGCGTGCGTTTTCTTTTTACTTCTCTGTATTATTATTTAAACATGTACGAACCACCACCTGATTCCCAATTCAACAAGTCTTCAAAATTTAAAAAAATCCCTTTTCCTGCCTGCATTAATTTACAAAGCTACCAAAAAAACATTTCTTTTTATTTTTATTTTTTTTAAGCTAAAAACAGATCCCAAGCCCATTAACAAAATGGGCGTCTTTGAAAAAGAAAAAGGAAAAAAAAGACACAGAGGCACAGTGATTGCTGCTTCCTCTGCGTTTCCACTTCATTGATGCTTATGCGAGTTAAAACAACGCGCTTAATGGAGAGGCTCGCGGGCTCCGGGGAGCAATTAGGGGCACGTGACTTCCTCCTGGGCTTTCATGAAAATAACTGCGTCACAATGGCCTGTGATATTAATATCGGCTTTGGGAAAGTCGGCCCGCGGCTCCGCGGGGAGCGCTCAGCGTGAGCGAACGCGCAGGAATGCCCGGCATCTGCGCGAGGAACAGGAGGGGCGGTCCTCCCGTAACCGACACAAGCTTTTTCACTGCGTGGTCCGCGCGACACGCATCGCTGCACTGCGGCTCGCGCTCCAAAGCGAACACCGTTTAAACTGCAGAAGCATAACTTTAAAACAACGGCGCTCGGATTATTTACGGGACAGTTCATCTAAAAGGAGGCTTTAAATAGTGCAGGTGACTATTTTTTTTTTTTTTTTTTTAATTCTGCCATCACCCCATTTGCTTCACTGGCCATATTAACTCCAGTTGTGACGTGTTTCTGCACCCAGTTTGAATAGAATAAGAAAATAATTGAAACTAAATATAAAGGGGTTTTAAATTATCACCCACCCTCCTAATGGATTTTCTCACCTTATCCAGATGTGGAGGGGGAAGTGGGTTAGAGACAGTGCAGGGATCAGAGTCCAGGAAGCACCACGGCAGAGAATCGGGCCCTGGGGCAGGAGGGGGGGGGGGGGGGGGGGGGGGGGGGGGTCGTAAATACGGGCAGTGCCACGCAGGCTCACCTCCACGCCACACGCACATTCGGCTGAAGTTCACTGAAGGGCAGCACATTTATCCAGGATATGAACTCCTAACTGTCCTTCAGCTGGGGGAGGAGGGCAGTGAGAGACACAGGAGGTGCTGCAGAAAGTGAGTGGAGTCAGAGCAGAGGCCACGGGCTGAAACCAAAGCTAAACTGCGTCCAGATTGAGAGGGGGGGCGTGTGGTGCGGTCCGTAGAGCAGCTGCCTCTCACCCCCCCATATGCTGTTTATCCCCCGGTGGCTGGGGGCTCGATTCCACATCGATTCCACACCAACGCCCCCCCCCTTCCCCAGCAGGCAGTGCAGCTGCCCTCCAGGACTGGAGTCAAACCTGCAGGCCCTGCAGCCCTCCATGCTCTGAGTTTAAGACCCCTCCTCTAGAGACTGCAGGTTTTAGGATGAGCCCGCATGGGCTGGGACAGCCTGTTGTTCTCATCAGGCTTTCCGATGCCTGCATAATATTTCAGAGCTTTGAATGGGGTCAGACAGTGGCCATCCTGAAAAAGGTTCTACACTGACATCCTGAAACAGGTTCTACACTGACATCCTTATAAAGGTTCTACACTGACATCCTGAAACAGGTTCTACACTGACATCCTGAAAAAGTTCTACACTGACATCCTGAAAAAGTTCTACACTGACATCCTTATAAAGGTTCTACACTGACATCCTTATAAAGGTTCTATGCTGACATCCTGTTTGAGATTTTACTCTTCACAATGACTACACAGATGACAACCTGAACCCAAATCTCTGTTAATCACAGTTTATGAGGTTCTGTTCAAGACCATGACTGCTGAAAGGATTCCAGTGCCCAGTCCTGTTTCAACAAACCTGTCACATAAGCTGTATTTCTGAAATATATTAGCGTAAATGATCTTAAATTTTTAGAAAAATTATTTTTTTTGAAAATTCATAATATTTTCCAAGCAATAAAACTGTCTTTTCTGTCATTCCGTGTTCTGGTCATAAAGGTCATAATTCAGAAGCTCTATGTGCACAGTGTGAAATCTGAATGGATTCAGAAACACACAGCCCATATTATTTCCGTCTGTACTCCCCGTGAGTGTGTCTGCAGCCCGGCCTGCTCTGGGGAGGCGGGGGGAGCTGCAGTTTCCGTGTGGGGAAGACGTGCCAAAGCTCCGGTCCCATGGATGGAGCTCCACGTAAAAAACACTTCAGTCCACCGCCTTCTGCAGTAAGCCCAGCAAAATCCGTCTTCTCCCCTCCTAACTCCAGATAGGATTTATTAGACCAAAACTAGATCTTTTACGCTTTTACTTTTCTCAAATATTCTTAAAGGCACCATAAAATCCATCTTACATTCCCTTTCAAGGTCACGACCACAAAACTTCTGAGGTTTCTCTATAACAACATTATAATATTTTAAATCTTATAATACTCTATTCTCCCAGGGCAGGACCTGGTGTGCAGTTCCTGTGGGGCCCCTTCTCAACACTGAGCTCTCTGTGTTCTTTTGGCTTCAGCTCTTTGCTCCTAACATTTTTATTTGTTGAAATAAAAAAGAAAATCGCAGTTATTGCTGGTTATCTAACGACTGGATTACACGCCGTACAATTTGTTACGTAGACACGTGTGATGTTTGGCTCTCGTGTTTGTGTCCTGGCGCTCGGAGTCTTTAAACGGAACCACCGGGCGGGCTTCTGCTCGGCAGACCTGGAACTGTCAACAATTCATAACCGGCCATGAAATCTCTCTTTTTAAAACATACAATTCAGCGCCGTTTCCTGGCCAGAGGCCTGGGATACGCCTTTCGCACCGCTGTTCTTTTTCTCATTCTTTCCAGCCATGCGATGGACTATCCCCGTTTTGATCGAGCTGGACTATCCCCGTTTTGATCGAGCTGGACTATCCCCGTTTTGATCGAGCTGGACTATCCCCGTTTGATCCAGCTGGACTATCCCCGTCGCCCCGGGGTCCCCCACGGGACAGGAACTCCTCCGCTGCTGCCCTTTTAAATCTGAAACGTTAGAAGGTGGGACTGAGGACCTGCGAATGGGATAACCGCCACCTAGCGGCCCCCAGGGGTCCCCGGGGTGCCAACACTTCAACCTACTGCCGAACTGGATCCCACCAGCACCTACTCAAACCCCACCAGCACCTACCCAGAACCCCACCCACACTTACCCAGAACCCCACCAGCACCTACCCAGAACCCCACCCACACTTACCCAGAACCCCACCATCACCTACCCAGACTTACCCAGAACCCCACCAGCACCTACCCAGAACCCCACCCACACTTACCCAGAACCCCACCTTACCCAGACGACCAATTAAAGGACGGCCCAGTCAAACTGTCCTCTGTAAGTGAGCTCAGGTCTCTGTGCTACAGCGAAGCTCTGAACAGAAGCCCAGCACCACTTTCCACGCTCGTTTCAAACAGTAACTGAATCCGACCCTGGAAAGTTTGAACCCGGTGCCAGCCACCCGCCTGTCGTATATCAAATTATCGTCTGGTGTGCGTACTGCTGAAGTCATGTGAATCTGGGCCCGTCCAGCCCCCATCCCCTCCGTCAGTGAACACGGGATCCTCTCATGAGGACCGTAAAAATAACTCTAATCTAATGTCAGCTGGGCGGAGCCTATGACCACTGGGCGGAGCCTATGTCAGCTGGGCGGAGCCTATGACCACTGGGCGGAGCCTATGTCCGGTGGGTGGAGTCAAGCTAGCCCAGCTAGACCAAGCAGTCCGAGTCATCGCAGCCGTCCAATCACATCAAGCCAAGTGTTGAGGCATTCCACCAGGCCCGCATGGCGGTCGCTACAGGTTTACTGAGCTGGAAGTGAAATGCGTTATGAACACCTGTATATACCTATACACCTGTACCACCAGCTCTCTCTCTCACACACAGCCCCGTTACCTGCTTGAGTTTTGGACTTCACCTGACAGATGAGTGGCAGCTACGCAATGTGCACAACGGTACTATAGTCCCAACACCCCACTGCCATAAGACTCAATGTGTACTATGGTACTATAGTCCCAGCCCACAGCTGCTTCCAGAATTCAGGCAAATGGAATATTAGTGGTCTAAAAATTCAAAAAAATAAAAACAGTGTTTTAGTTTAGTTTTTTTTAATGTAAACCTGGAAAATGCAGAACGGAGCTGATCCTTATCGCTGTTATTACTGCCACACCCATTACCGTAGCGACTGCTGCAAACAATGAGTATCAGCAGTGATTGACCATAATTATGACCGAGCGACGTGCACCCAGAGACAGTCAGTACCTGTGATGCGGGAATACTGGGCCTGGAGCTGCTGGGTCAACATCCGCAGGACTTCCTGTTGGTGACCAACCCATTCTCTCGATAAGAACGAGACAATATGATAAAATATACTGCTCACATTCCTCTAGATTGAGTGTAATTCTCTCTAATTTACTGTTACCCAATATAGTACACCATTTCATATACTACACTGAATGTAATATACCGCTCGGAAGATTCTAGAACCAGATTTTTTGTCAGGTGAGATGGGGAGGTCAGAAAACCAGAATCCAGATCAACTGAAGCGTGTCCTGAAAGAGGTGCATTGTGGGAAACGGGCCCTTCCTGCTTCTAATGGGAACCGCCAGAGCAGACTGTGTCCCTGGCGTTGAGCTATGTGAGAGGAAGCGTTGAGTTTACGAGCGGAGACCCGGCTCTGGCGGCTAGCTCAGCGCTAGCAAACCCAGCGCTGCGTGAGCTACTCGCTCCACTAACTCACCACGGCAACGCTACAGCTCCAACTGCCAGTGCTGGGGCGTTTCAGACTGAGTCATTCACTTAGTCCGAAACTTATTCAGCTTACATGGAAAATTGAGTATTATCATTTCAATGGGATCGGGTCAGGGAGACGGCTAACAACCTGCCAATGAATTAGTGAGTCATTTCATCCCCACCGAAGAGGGAAAAAGCGAGCAGACGGGTAAAACCCAGGGAATCTCCGCGTAATTTACGGCCTTCCTCCGGTAATTATGGCGGGAAAAAGACCCTGAGAAAAGACTGATGCGCCTAGAGGAGGCTGATTACTGGAAGCCGCCAAGTTTTTCTGAAAATTGGTTTTCCTCTTGGACCCGACCGAGAGTCTCCGTTAGGATATCGCGGGGAAAGTTCCTACGGGGAACCATAACAGCCACTCCAGGACTCTAAATTTCGGGCTTGACGGCTTGAGGGTTTAGCGGGAGGATATGAAATGGATGAAGAGAAGAAAACTGCACATCCTAAAGAAAACAGCCAGCATTTCCTTCCATGTGCGAGAGGGGAAAGAAAACATAAAAATACAAACTAATTCATCGCTGTGTTTTTTACAGCTCCTCACAGGCCAGTATATCACCACTACGCCCCCCCCCCCCCCCCCCGCCCTCAGCCCAGCCCCGCCCCCCTCAGCCCGCTCCGCCTGGCCCCGCCCCCCTCAGCGCTCATTCCCGCTGATCTGCAGCGCTGGCGTTTCACTAACTTTATTACGCTTTGATCCTACGCCCGCCAATAACACCGTTACCACAGGAACGGCGGCCGCTAGGCGGGCTCAGCGACACGTCTCACGTCACCCGGGAACGCCGGCCAAGATCCATCTACGAACCCTAACCCTAACCCTACTATTAAACAGGTCTGGAGGTGAAACACATTAAATATTCACATCAATA
The DNA here is from genome assembly GCF_013347855.1 of Anguilla anguilla. Classification (NCBI taxonomy): domain Eukaryota; kingdom Metazoa; phylum Chordata; class Actinopteri; order Anguilliformes; family Anguillidae; genus Anguilla; species Anguilla anguilla. The sequence continues at coordinate 61,042,233 of NC_049206.1, read as the reverse complement.
TACGCGTCAAAAAAGACAACAATCACTCATTTTGGAGATCTGCATATTTTCTGCTAGTAATGATCGTCACAAATACAGAATAAACAAAAAATAAATAAAAAGCAAAGCTTGATCTTATCACTATGTGCTTGGCACATTACCTTATCTAGGGTGGATTATAAAATATCAGTTTCATCCATCTAGTATCCATTTACTGTGTGCAGCTGCATGCTGTCCTTTTGAGATTTCGGCTCAAGAGAGCAACCCTAACCCACACCTGGGTTTCAAACTAGCAACCCCCCACCCCCACCCCCCCAGCAGCTACACAGCTACGCTAACCCCTGTACTTAACATTGTCATGCTAAGTTTAAAAATAGTCACATCAATTTTCAAGCGCCATTGTTTCAAAATGTTTCAATTTCCCAAACAAGAGGAACAAGAAAGAGGAAAAAAAAGAAAGGAGCAACAGCAGGAAGTGTTTGGACATCCGGACATTAACCTGTCTCTGGACATTCATTACAGGGACCGCAACATATGGGAACCCAATACTGGAACTGCTGCTTCAGTGAATTCCTGAAAAAACAGGTCTGGTACTATCATTGGGACGTCCTGGAGAAAAGGGGGGGAGGGGGGTGGAGAGCAGATTTAGCATTCAGCTGAGCCTAATCTCCCTGTTCCTTTTGGGGGAAATATTTATTGTGTAATTGGTTTGAGGGATTTCAGGGAATCACTTCACACACACTTCTGAGACCTTATGCACAGCCCCCCCCCCCCACTCCCCCCCCAGCTCTCAGGTATCAGCCTTTACAAATAGCAGCTCCGTATTAAAATCAGTACTTAAACACACACTCTCTCACACACACACACTCGCTCACGCACACTCTCTCTCACACACACACACACACTCTCTCACACACACACTCTCTCACACACACACACTCTCTCTCACACACACACACTCGCTCACACACACACACTCTCTCACACACACACACTCGCTCACGCACACTCTCTCTCTCTCACACACACACACTCGCTCACGCACACTCTCTCTCTCACACACACACACACTCGCTCACGCACACTCTCTCTCTCACACACACACTCTCTCACACACACACACACTCGCTCACACTCTCTCTCTCACACACACACACACTCGCTCACGCACACTCTCTCTCTCACACACACACACTCGCTCACACATACACACTCGCTCACACATACACAATCACACATACATACACATACACACTCACACACACATACACACTCACACACACATACAACCTTACACACGCACACACAATCGCGCAAACACATAAATAATCAGGGTAATTCATAGCAGGGAAACAATGAAGGATTCAGATTTCAGACCTGTGCTGATAAACACATACTTCGCTGGCAGTGTCCTTTGGAAACTGAATCCATAAATTTTATAACTATGAAATGTTTCTAATGGGAGTTGACGAATAGCTGAATGGACTTGCTTCTCTGTCAGTTTGGCAGAGGCTGACCGGAGGGGGGGGGGGGGGGGGGGTGCAGGGTGGGGGGGGAGGAATTCCCAGCTCCGGAACATGAGAAACACATTAATAGCACAAGCCATTAATCTCCATTCAGTTTGAGTGCAATTTAAGACTCATTAAAACGCCCGGTGCAAAATACAATGTGCCGGAGGGCGGCAACAAATACTTTATGAGCGCAATAAAATTGTCGCTGCGCATACGTTAGGCGATGGAGGACGTAAGGCGCTACATTCTGTGAAATTTGCACACAAAGTTCCAGCTCCATGGCCCAGGGTGCATCAGCAGTGCAAGTGATTGTGTGGACGGGGGAGGGGGGGGGGGGGCGTTTAATAACTTTGCAAACTTTCCAACACCAAAAATATGTTCTGACAACTAATAAACACACATTAGCTTGAGTGTGTGATTTGAGCGGGGCTAAGAGGTCGCTGTGGAGGAGGGGGAAGCATTCTGCAGTTTGTGGATTTTTGTTTTTCCACGTCTGTCCGGTTTTACGAGGTTTGTGACGTAGTGTGTGCTTTATTACACAGGCACTTCAAATAAAGGCAACCTTGTGAAAAATATATAATAATAATATGACCAAGTATTATTCCCAAAATCTAAAAAAATTAATTTTACACAACGCCCCTTTAATTACAAAACATATAAAAAATGAATGTGCCCCATTTATAACATATTTTATTAAAGCTTTAATGATTAAATCAAAAACACATTTTTACTGAAAATAACTTTAAGAGGGATTTGTTTTACATATGATGTAAATTTCATTTTATATTGTTTTAAATTATTTTCAGAGACTATTTTACACCCTACAGGCCACACACAGTACTACAGGAGAGCCAGAGACTATTTCACACCCTACAGGCCACACACAGTACTACAGGAGAGCCAGAGACTATTTCACACCCTACAGGCCACACACAGTACTACAGGAGAGCCAGAGACTATTTCACACCCTACAGGCCACACACAGTACTACAGGAGAGCCAGAGACTATTTTACACCCTACAGGCCACACACAGTACTACAGGAGAGCCAGAGACTATTTTACACCCTACAGGCCACACACAGTACTACAGGAGAGCCAGAGACTATTTTACACCCTACAGGCTACACAGTGCACAATCAGACACCGACATGCCAGTACACACCCAAGCACCAATCAGACACCAGCATGCCAGTACACACCCAAGCACCAATCAGACACCGGCATGTCGGAACACACCCAATCAGACAGTAGGGATGCCAGTGCTTTTGCCAATGGGCATTACATCGGTCTACTTGCGGCAGGACTGTTCACCACCTACCCTGCCCTCTCTTAACAGCTGAGGCCCATTTAAGCTGCCTGGCCTCGGCTGGCCACTAGAGGGCCGATTCGCAGGAACGCCGACAGACCGACCGCTGTGCCGATGGTGGGCCGCCGCTGGGCCGCCGCATGCTGGCCAGCTGGGCAGGGCGCTGGGGGAAGTCAACATCAGGCCACCGTTACTCCACAGCTCAATTTCAGCGCAGAACCCCAGGGGGAGGAGGGCGGGGGGGGTAATTTATGATAGATTTTACTGATGCCTTTCAGATGTTGGTTCTGACCGGTCATTGTCTTCCTCTATTAGTTCCCCACTGAATCACGTATGGACAGATAAGTTGTGGTCCGGCGAGACCGTGGACGTTTTATTGGGGTTATACATCACGGCAGACCGCACTGCTGGTTGCGGACTTGTTGCCGGGGGAAACAGATGGTTTGCAGTCATGCCACATTTACAGGCTCAGAAGCGACTCTTTCTCCGCGCCGCTCGACCCGTTCCTGCTACATCTTATTTTCCCTGACGTCTCCGCCGTCGTCTCCAGGCCTCGCCGCTGCTCGCTGCCTATCGGACCGGCGGCCCGTCCGAAAGGAGAGGAGAAACCCGAAAAGGAGGAACGCAGAACCAACAAGAGAACAGAGCGGAGGAGCTCACAGAAATGTCTTTCTGGGGTACGAGAGACCCTCAGCGTCTGCGGAGGACCAGGGGGTCCTCAGCCTAACTGCAGTGAAAACCATGACCGTCCCAGCAGATCACCGACCACTTTGACCATGTGACCCATCCACACACTGCGACAGAGCCTTAGCCCTATGAGCCACCCAGCACCCCAGTACTGTTTATTCTGTAATTCTTCAGAAGCTGAGGCCCATCACGGCTGTTTTTACACGTCGCTCTCTGCTGAGGCGGCTAGCGGCTGGTAGCACTCCCGCAAGTTTATTTCAACAGAGCTCGAAGGTAATGAAGCGAGCTGATTAAAGGAGATGCCACTCGGGTTCCGCCACTCGGGTTCCGCCACACGAGCAGGCAGGCGAGCAGGCCAGGGCTGGGGGGAGATGATTAGCATTAATTTAGAAATAATGAGCTTCCAGATTAAAAGCCCATTGCAAAGGTAACAATGAAACTATTCCATTTATGCAGACATAAAATTCCTGCAGCCAGAAGTGGGAAGAAAGTAAATTGTGCTATCTGTGCTTGTGTGTGTGTGTGTGTGTGTGCGCGTGCTTGTGTCTGTGTGCGTCTGTGTATGAAAATACGTTAAAAAATGACACACAATCATACTTGAATGGCAAACAGAAAAGCTCAGTTTCAGATCTGGAAAACATCTGGAAAGCTCCAGGAGCCACATGGGGACCGGTCAGCGCGACCGCGTGGGTCCGCATGCTGACTTTACCCCCCCACCCCCGGGCCCCGGGCCCCCGGACCCCCCCCCCCCCAGTAAAGCAGGGTGAAGCTAACAGAGGCCAGCACGGCTCAGGTCACTACAGAAATCCTCCTCAGCCGTCCTTCCATGTGCTTCCAACAAAAATACCATGCCACAGGCACCCTAATGTACCCCAAAATACCGCACCCCCCAAATACTGTACCCCTCAAATACCGCACCCCCCAAATACTGTACCCCCCAAAATACTGCACCCCCCAAATACTGTACCCCTCAAATACTGCACCCCCCAAAACACTGCACCCCCCAAATACTGCACCCCCCAAATACTGTACCCCTCAAATACTGCACCCCCCAAATACTGCACCCCCCAAATACTGCACCCCTCAAATACTGTACCCCCCAAAATACTGCACCCCTCAAATACTGTACCCCTCAAATACTGCACCCCCCAAATATTGTACCCCTCAAATACCGCACCCCCGAAATGCTACTCCCCTCAGATGCAATAATCTATAATTTACCAGCATGCTTACTGACACCTTAAAATGTGCTTTTAAATAAAAGGAGATATTCTGTTTCCTACTGTAGCTCATATGTTAGTTTTCTTTCCTTTACACCACACTGCACCTCTTCAGCCCTGAATATGAACTCAAAGTGTGCTTGACTACACACACAACAGATCGGAAGCCATCCCTCTGCATGGGGGGGTCGGGGGGGGGGGGGGGGGATAGCCGGGTGTATTTCTTTGAGTTCTTCACCTGCCTGCAGATTTGTTTTCCTTCTAAAGTGGAGCTGTAGGGATTTACTCCACTGCTTCCTCTCTCGCCCCTGGGGGGGGGGGGGGGGGGGCATTAAACCGCAGGGAGGGGTCAGGCCTGTGGGCCGCTGAAATAAAGTCATGTCAAAGCCATTCCGCACTTCCTGGAGACCTCCCCCCTCACCACCCCCCCCCCCACCTTGAACATTACAAGCTGCTCACTTTATATGAATGGGCCACAAACAGACCTTTTACCCATTCTGATGGGTCTGAATCTGCAGGTACATCCTGTGTTCCACCAGGAACAGGTTTAGTTTCAATCTACCGCCTCCCCAAAGAGTCGCCCTCTTCCTATTTCAAGTGGAAATTGTATAACATCCCCCCCCCCTTTAAGCCCCCCCAGGAGTGCACTGCCTTTGCCTATAACAGCTTCAAAAGTAGGGGTCAGTCCTTTACTGCACAGATGGGCATTTCCATGTTTCAGAGCTGGCTGGCAAATCACTTCTGAGGGGGTGGGGGGCTTCGAGGGGGGGCAGCAGGGTGTTCTGTTGGCTGCTCATGTGACATATGGACAGTCAAAACTTTTTATCTGTTTACTCTGTTTTTAATTTGTTTAGGTGTAGGTTTATGAATCAGCAGTTGATACCGTATGCCTGTACTGATGAGTATACCTCATACTGATAGTATGACTGTTAGTGTATCATCTGTGTTGACAATAACTGATTAACTCACAGGGGATGCATTTTTCAACCGTTTGTTTTTTGATCTGCCATTATCAGAAAAGGAAGTAACGCCTGCACCGTGCACCTCAGAAGAAAATAAATAAAAACATATTTCCCACAAATTTAAGCACAAAGATTTTATCAGTCACAAAGAGCCATGAGTTCTAGTTTCAGCACACGCTGTAGTTTCAGCACACGCTGTAGTTTCAGCACACGCTGTAGTTTTGGTGCACGCTGTAGTTTTGGTGCACGCTGTAGTTTCAGCACACGCTGTAGTTTTGGGGCACGCTGTAGTTTTGGGGCACGCTGTAGTTTCAGCACACGCTGTAGTTTTGGGGCACGCTGTAGTTTCAGCACACGCTGTAGTTTCAGCACACGCTGTAGTTTCAGCGCACGCTGTAGTTTTGGGGCACGCTGTAGTTTTGGGGCACGCTGTAGTTTTGGGGCACGCTGTAGTTTTGGTGCACGCTGTAGTTTTGGCGCACGCTGTAGTTTTGGGGCACGCTGTAGTTTTGGGGCACGCTGTAGTTTTGGTGCACGCTGTAGTTTTGGTGCACGCTGTAGTTTTGGGGCACGCTGTAGTTTTGGTGCACGCTGTAGTTTTGGGGCACGCTGTAGTTTTGGTGCACGCTGTAGTTTTAACACACGCTGTAGTTTTAACACACGCTGTAGTTTTGGTGCACGCTGTAGTTTTGGGGCACGCTGTAGTTTTGGGGCACGCTGTAGTTTTGGTGCACGCTGTAGTTTTGGTGCACACTGTAGTTTTAGCACACGCTGTAGTTTCAGCACACGCTGAAGGTGTAAAATTCGTACACACACCACCTCTGCACTGTCATCCCTTCTTTTCAACAGACTCTCACACGTGGTTCTGTGACACCAGTGCATGCTGGGATACCTTCAGTCTCAGGACGGGGGCCCAGAGAGCCTGGAGTTTGCTCGGTGCAGTAATGAGGCGGGGGGCGGGGGGTGAGGGGTGGGGGGGGGCGGACCTCCGTCCCTGAAGGACAGAAATGCCGCGTGACGAATGGGGCCGGAGCGTAATTAACATAGCAGGCATAACGAGGCGGCGTGTTGAGTAATTGGGCTCTCCTCTGTGCCCCGGCGGCGGCCCCCGGCCCCGCCCCGCACGGCGCAGGTGATTCTGAAACCCGACCTGGCCCAGCTGGCCCCCAACTCCTCCGGACGCCCCCGACTCCTCCTTTCTCTGGCTGACCCCTCCGCCCGCCAGCAGCGCACAGGGTGGGGGGGGGGAAAGCGGCTCCATGCAGCCCCCAGCGCCGGACCGAACCGGCGGGAATCGCGGCTGACCTCACTGAACCACCCAGCTGCAGCAGGTATCTCTCTCTCTCTCCCCCTCTCTCTCTCTCTCTCTCCCTCCCTCCCTCTCTCTCTTTCTCTCTCCCTCACTCACTCAGCACTTAATTGATCAGTCAGAGCAGATGTTTCCTCACCCAGGTCCCCCGGCCGCCATTTTATGGGAAAACAGAAACCAGCAGCGGACCCCCGTGCCTCTCCGAGGTGAGCGAACGCCGCTGTGCTGAACGCCGCTGTGCTGAACACCACTGCTCTGAACGCCGCTGCGCTGAACGCCGCTGCTCTGAACGCCGCTGTGCTGAACACCGCTGTGCTGAACGCTCTGAACACTACTGCACTCTGAGTGTTCAGCACGGCCATCTGTGATTCCCCCAAACACAGCACATCAGCCCTAAAGCTTGGTGTAGTGGTTCAGCTGGCTCAGGTGTGGTAACAGACCCGTACAGTGGCCACTGCAGACGATCATTTCCAGGATACCTACGCCTCACAATCAACCAACTCATCTCTGGATTCTCATATCGCCCAAAAAGACCCCCCCCCCCGAAGGCCGCAGCACCCATGACTCAGGACTCCAGACGCATGCCGTATATATCTGGGGAGGACCAGGCGCAGAGGATGCAGCTCATGATCGTGGAATCAGCACACGACCTGATCAAGCGCAGACTCTGCAGCGAGCCCCAGGAACATGGCGTCGCGGCGGCCTGACCGCCTGGCGGGATCTGAGCGGTAATGCGCGGCGTAAACAGCGGTACGCACCGAGCAAATATAGACCCAACGAGGGGGGCAGGGGGGGCGGGGGGGACGGTTTGGGGGCGCGGGGCGTGAGGAACCGCGCTGAGGGGGTGTAATGCGGCCTCCCCTCCCTGCGCTCTGATTCCGTGTGTCAGACCCGGCTCAGATACCGGCCTTGATCTGTGGGGGGGGGGGGGGGGGGGGGCATCAGGATTGTGTTTCCCAGGGCACCCCCCCCACCCCCCACCCCCCACCCCCCAGCCCTCACCACCTTGGAGCACTTTGGGATCTTTTTCCCTCCAACATCCTAATTAAGACCCCTGATCTGAGTCCCGGGGGGGGAGGGGGGGGGTCCTTAAGCAACACCATCCGGCAGGTGTGGGAGGGGCCACAGGGCCTTCCTCTGGGAAAAAGGGTTAAGTGCCCCCCCCCAGCAGAGTTACAAAACAAATACACAGGTGTCTTTATTACAACATGTCCTAATAGAATATAATTTACATACAGAGCCCAATTTAACCCAGTTTACTACAGAACCCAGTTTACTACAGTACCCTGTTCATTAGAGAACCCAGTTTACTACAGAACCCTGTTCACTACAGAACCCAGCTCTCGGGGGGAACCACATTCCTCTGCCATGATGCTTGGAACCCTAAAAGCAGTGGCTCTTGTGTGCACACAGCTGTAAATCTCTCCCTCATCTCAGATCTTATTCATCTTTCTCTGGCACCTCCTCAGACTCCATCCATCCTCCCTTTACAAGCAAAATTATCTCCTAATTGTCTGAAACCAGAAACTATATATACACCCAGGCAACGGACCGCAAGAGAAATGTGGGAAAAGTCACTTTTTTTCCTCTGCCATAAATGTTGCTATTTATGTTCCATGTCAAACTATTCTCGCTCTCTCTCTCTCGCTGTGTGTGTGTGTGTGTGCACATGTGAATGAGAGAGAGAAACAGAGTGTGTGGTGTGTGTGTGTGTCTGTGAGTGTGTGTGTGTGTGTGTGTGTGAGTGTGTAACTTTACCTTCAAAGTAATTATTGAGACATTTTAATGAGGCACATAAATGAAACAAAGTCCTCATTTCCAAGTCCCCCCCCCCCTTACAGCAGGGTAGAGTAGGGTGGGGTGGGGTGCAGCTATAATTTGGGATGAGCACATGAGTTTGTGATGTCCCAGTAAAACAGTGACTGACCCCTCCCTCATGTGGACTAACACCCTTAAAACACCGGAGAGCTCCCGTTGGGGGGGGGGCAGGGCGAGGGCGAGGGGGGGGGGCAGTGACAGGGGTGTGCTGGCAGATCCCAGCCTGACTGTGTGTCGGGGGGGGGGGGGGGGGGGGGGCGACGAGGGGGGGGCAGATCCCAGCCTGACTGTGTGTTGGGGGGGGGGGGGGGGGCAGTGTTTGGGAAACAGGCGGGCTGGTCAAAGGGGCAGCATCTGAGAGAGAAAACATAGGGAGGGGGCAGGGGGCAGTTAGGGGTCCAGGGGGGTAATTAGACAGTTCTGCAGGAGTTTGTTGATGTAAATGTGGCAGAGATTAGCTGTGCCCCCCACCCCCGCCCCCCCTCATTTCTGGGTAATGATCAGGACCCAACAGGTGGCAGACAAATGGGGTTAAGCACGAAATCCACACCGTGTTTCCTGCAAGCATCCCTCTCCCTCCCTCCCTCTCTCGCTTGCTCTCCTTCACCCTCCCTCTCTTGCTTGCTCTCCCTCACTCTCCCTCCCTCTCGCTTGCTCTCCTTCACTCTCCCTCACTCACTCACTCACTGTCCCTCCCCTCCCCCCCATCCCCTCACCAGGGCATCGCTTGGTCAGTAAGTGTCTGAAATCTTTCAGCATGCAGCTCTTTAAACTCTATATTCCACCTCTGAGGCTCCAGCAGCTTGTTAGCATCTGTTCCCACACAGCAGCCATGTTTATTCACACCAACACAAACATGCTGTATGAGTGAGCAACTGGCAACCAGCGAGCAGCAACCAGCAGCCAGCGAGCAGCAGTGAGCAGCCAGCGACCATCAGTGATCAGTGAGCAGCCAGCGACCAGCGATCAGCAACCAGCAGTGAGCAGCCAGCGACCAGCAGCCAGAGACCAGCACCCAGATACCAGCAGTGAGCAGCCAGAGACCAGCAACCAGAGACCAGCAGCCAGCGACCAGCAGTGAGCAGCCAGCGCCCAGCAGCCAGAGATCAGCAGCCAGAGACCAGAGGCGAGCAGCGAGTGGTAGTGTGGCCTGGAAGTTTTTGAGCAGGCAGATCTGCGGACGCCTGTGCTGTGCAGAGGACCCCTGAATAGAGAGGCACCTGAGACCAAACCCTGAGTAACGCATTTATAAACTTCTTATTAAAATCATACGGATGTGTGTGTCTGTCTCTCTCTCTATGCACACTCACGCACATACACACACAGATATGTACACGCACACACATACACGCACACACATACACGCAGATACACTCATACACACACGCAAACAGATAGATACACACACACGCAGACGCACACACACACACATTTTTCAGTGTGTACTCTGACCAGACTGGTTCATTTTAGGTTGCTCGCGGTTTCTGATTTGCATTTAATTTTTTCCTGAGGACTTGTACGCACTTGGCTTTAGGAGGAGGTCGCGACCTTGAAGGAGTGATTTATAGCGATGAGAGGACATGGAGTGGACAGCCCGGCCGCTGGGAGAGGAGAGAGGGAGAGAGGGAGAGAGAGAGAGAGAGGGAGAGAGAGCAGGGGGAGAAAGGGAAGGGAGAGAAAGAGAGGAAGAGACAGAGAGAGGGAGAGAAAGAGAGGGAGAGAGGGAGGAAAGAAACTGGCGAGATGTTAAATACAAACAGCGGTGCAGAAAAGATGGCTGACACGCGAGCACTCTGGGAAACCCTGCGTTCGGGGGGGAAAGAGGGGGGTCACTGTGCTGAAACTGTGTTTCGAGTAACCACTGAAGTCCCTATCAATGGGACTTCCTCTGTTTAAAAAATGTATTGAATGTAAAAAAGTGAATGTGCAAATAAATGAGACCCTTTACTACAGAAACATTTCCTGATAAACCCTGAACGCAGACTGGTCCTGAGCACAGCAGTCCTACATAATCTTTAGAATCAAATATAATTTTTTTTGGCAGATATGAGGCTCGGTTGACTGTTGAACCAGCTTCGAAAGCAAAAATGAATATTCATGAAGCACCCTGGCTTTAGGTTAAACAATGGTCTCGAGCACTAGCTGGAAACAAAAAGGCTTCACCAAACTTTTTCAGCTCAACATCCTAAAACAATCATCTTCTGACTGAGGAGCTCACCTGCGTAAACACACCTCTCTCCAGCGCCCACTACAGGCTGCACAGCGCTACTGCACTAATTTCAGCCCAAGGTCATGAAAGCATGCCTAAGACAGGATATGATGTCATACTCTGGATACAGATAAGACACGTCCTCAGCACGATAAGAATCCCAACGATCTCAATATGACCATGCAGGGGCAAACTAAACTACAGCCGACTGAAGCGTAAAAGCAAAGTCATATGCAATATCAGAAGAGCAGAAAAGCATATAAAAATGTATCAGATATTCTTAGAAAGGGGAAAATATCCCCCCACCCCCCCCCCCCCGGGACTGCTCAGTGCACTCGGAGTTCCAGGATAGTGCTGTGTTAATGATAGCATCTGCAGATGTGTTTGTTTCTGCTGCATTGTGTAGGGCAGAGGGAGCGGGGGGGTGGGGGGTTCTGGCGGGGGTTGGGGGGGCCGGGGGGTCGGGGGGGGCGGGATAGCGGGCGGTTATTAGCGGCGGCGCGGCTGACGCACCCTAATAAAGCTGTTTGTTTCCGCGTGGCCCGTTCTAAAAAGCGGCAGCCATTGTCCGGCTATTTATAAAACGGACAGAACAGGGCACGGCGTTCACCGCGGCGGGACAAACACCGTGACCCCCCCCCCCCCCATAACCCCCCCCCCAGTGTCAGTGTCAGGATTTATTGTCTGCGTTTATTTATTTTTGGATGAAACCCCCCCCCCCCCCCCTCGCTTTCTCCCAGCTTCCTCTGATAGGGAGAGGTAGGATGTCAGGGCCTCCGTGCGGGACGACCGCTAAAAAGCTCTCCGCCGCGGGGTCCTCGCGCGGGCCGCATGAACCACTGCAGGGCTGGCCTGCGTGTGCCTGACTGAAACTCCGGCAGGCCCGCAACAGCCTCAGCTCCCGCGGTACTCAGACTGATTACCCCCCCCCCACCCCACCCCACCCCACCCCAAACATCTGATCCACAGGAGAAACTTTTCACCAGCCCCCCCTCCCGCCACCCCCCCCCCCCAAACAGAGGCAGACAAAGGCAGGAAGATGCTATAATGCATTCATCACATTCCCTGTGGCTGGGGGCCAAGTTCATGCCAGAGTCATAATACGCCAAGGGGAGGGGGGGTGTCCCGACCCCCCCCAATCTGAGTCTTTCCCCCCGAACCGACGTCACGCTCTGCTGGAAATCTACGCAGGGGATGTATCCAGCTTCCCGTCGTTTCCTTTCTCAGAAGCTCAAAACAGAGCCGTCACATCCAGATCACAGGCAGGAGGCCGAAAACAACAACCCCCCCCCACCGCCACCCCCCACCGCCACCCCCCACCGCCAAACTCCATTAAACACAATAATAAACTACCGCTGCCAATAAACATTCAGCAGCTTTTGTTTGGCTTTTTTGCCTTATTTTAAACAGACAGTGGCTCAATTCATGTCTGATGTGGTAAACAAATAAGAAAAAGCGCACTTTTTATAAACAAATTAAATCTGATGAGAAAGGCAGATCGTGTGGGGACAGAACCGCTTCAGGTTCTGCCAAATTTATCTGCGATGTTGGTGGAATTTTAGTCCTGCAGTCGCAGGACTGCGCAGTGTGTGATGCTGCTCAGGGTTCGAGGATGAGGTGTCATGTGACCTGGTTGGCAGAGGGGCGGGACTAACACGCAGGATGAACCCAGGGAGGAGAAATCATCCTCAGCAAAGCCCCCCCCCCCCAATCCAGCAGACCCTCTGATATACACTCAGACACCCCCCCCAAACACTAACACACACACATACACTCACACACACACACACACACACACGCGCACACACAATCATGCACACACACACACACACACTCGCATTTACACTCATACTAATACTCGGTGTGTAAACAGTTAAGGAGTTAGAGTTAATCGGTTAAAGAGTTAAACGGTTAAAGAGTTAAACGGTTAAAGAGTTATTCGGTTAAAGAGTTAAACGGTTAAAGAGTTAATCGGTTAAAGAGTTAAACGGTTAAAGAGTTAATCGGTTAAAGAGTTAAAGAGTTAATCGGTTAACGAGTTAAACAGTTAAAGAGTTAATCAGTTAAAGAGTGAAAGAGTTAAAGAGTTAAGCGGTTAGAGAGTTAAAGAGTTAAGCGGTTAGAGAGTTAAAGAGTTAGAGAGTTAAAGAGTTAAGCGGTTAAGTTTCTCCTCCGGCTGCCCCTGAGGCTCAATGTGGTTTCTGCATTCAGCTGCAGAAACGCGGCACTCGCCATCTCCGCTAACTCCCGCGGGGGTGTTTCTAAAAACGCGCTGGAACGGCAGATCGCTTATTCCGCTGCAGCGAAGAAAAAAAAACCGGACGGCCAAAAAAAGATTTTAAAAACAAGAGGAACGGCAGCCATGTCACGCTCGGTCCGCACGCCGGTCCGCCTTCCCGCGTCTGCGGGGCGGAGGAGCCCAGCGGGGTCACGGCCCAGCCCCACACCGCCGGTGCTCAGTGTGGGGAACCCAGCCCCACACAGCGTGGGGAACCCGAGCGCTCGCTCAGCGCCTAGTGCACCCGCACCCTTTACTCATTAGCACTGACATTCCGGGAATTATACCTTTTTACAATAATTACATACAATCTTGGTCAACAAGTTTTTTTTGGGGGGGGTGTGTGTGTGTGCACGTGTGTGTAGTGTTTGTATAATGTGTGTACTGTGTACTCATTTACATAACTTGCACATGAAGGGCACAAACACACTAACATCTAATACTTTAGAATACACTCATGTTGCAGCTTAATAGGAGCAATAATAAATGCTATTATAATGCACCCTGCATGCAGAGGCTGTGGCCCAGAGTCAAAACTTTAGAGCAAATTAAGAACAGCACATTTAACCTCCTATATAAATGGGGAAATGGCCATTTTAATTGTACTTTAATCCACTGTTAAATCACTGTATATTTTCAGAAATGTCCAGCACGATACTGGTTGAAACTACTATATTTAATATTTACATCATGTAAAAATCATCTGTGTCATCCATTATGGATATCTTATTCTGATCAAACGTGGGCAAAAAAAGATGACATCTAGTGGACATGTTGTGAAACTGCAGTTATGAAGCAGCTCCTGCAGAAGATAGTTTAATTTACAAGCTAAAATTCCCCTTATGATCATGGGATACTTGGCTTTCACTGAAAATAAGAATAATTCTTAGGGTTGAACATGGCCTCTACTAAAACTTCACGATCTCAGCGATGTGTCTGCAGCTTTAACTCCAGTCCTGGAGGGCCGCAGTGTCTGCAGGTTTAACTCCAGTCCTGGAGGGCCGCAGTGCCTGCAGGTTTAACTCCAGTCCTGGAGGGCCACAGTGCCTGCAGGTTTAACTCCAGTCCTGGAAGGGGCAGTGTGACTACAGGCTGCAGGTTTGATGTTTGTCTGGACATGCATCAATAATCAGCAGACCTGCAGCCCATCAGTACTGGAGTTTTAGATCCCAGCATTATGACCATAAAGCTGAATATCTAGAGAATCCTGATAATATACATCTGTAGGCTGCGCAAATCATGCTTGAAAAATAGTATTTCTGTAACATACGTGCTTTTTTCAGTCCCCCGTGTCATATTTTTAGAGAAGGCCACATAAAACCTGCTGGACGGCGGATGAAAATTCAGTTAAGGAGAACAGCAGTGGGCTCCTTCTGAGATTCGCACAGGAATCTGGGGGTCATTTATTTTCCATAAAGTCATAAAGTGATTACATTTCGGAAACAGGTCAGGGGGAACGGCCCCGTGTGGGGCAGTGCGCGCACTAGCGCACTATCCCGCATAATCGGCGTGCGCGAGGGGAACATAACGACTTCATATAATGGTAATTACAGCCCGCTTCTGGAACCGCTGTGAGATTGAGTATGTGCAGAAAAACGCTCAGGAAAATACCCCCCCTCCCGCCTCCCCCCAACCAAGACCACCTGACCGTATCCCACTGATGCCTTTAGCATTTGACCGTTTTATAACAGCCGGTTCAGCTGCCGTGACTCAAACGTTCCGTCTCATTCCCGACCTCTTTAAAAGGGAAAAATCAAGTAGATTGGCTGGGAGGAAGGTCAGGGGTGGAGTGTGTGTGTGTGTGTGTGTGTGTGTGAGTATGTGTGTATGTGTGTGTGTGTGGCCCACTGTCTGCACTCACGCTCCTGTCAGCTTAATTAACATACCATCGAGGGTCAGCTCGTGGTTAATGAATCCGGGGTACTGAGTTATTTCAGACACTAATGAGCGCTAATAAAAAGCATTTGTTTGGCAGGGCCGTCCCCCGGCGCTCTCTCCCCTTACCTTACGCATCTGTTCCCCCACAATCTCGCCGGAGATTGAATTACCTCGCGCTCAGCCAAAAAACCCCTCGCATTTGCGGTAGCGGAGCCGCGAAGTGGGAGTATCGGATGTTGTAATATGGAAATTCCTTTGTAATGTGGGTCGCGGTGTTATGCGATTACTTAATTCATTTTAGGCCGGGGTAAATGCGACCGCGCCGCCAACAGCCGCTGCCGAATTTACTGCCAGCACTAGGCAACCGTGTCCACACCGGGTGGCTCGAGCGGGGAGATTACACAGGATCACTTTTCAAAGGACCGAACTATTAACGGTTACTCCGGGACCCGCGTGGAGATGCTGTAGCACCGCGGCGGACGCGGGATAAACACGTTTACTCGTAAAAAGTAATCTGACTGAATGCCCGTGTACGAATTAAACGGATGAGCAGGGAGCCGTGAAGCGCAGTATAGCGTCACGTTGAGAGTGTAGCGGGGCCAGGGAGCTGTCTCCAGCGGGGGCGGCGGATTAGCCTCTCCTGTGCGCGTTTATCCGGAGAAGGAGAAGCGAGAATAGAAAGTCTCAGAGGAATACAGGTCGAAAGTGCAGTTCAGAAAAAGACTGAGCAGCACGACACGAGCCCAGAACAACCGCAACGCGCTCGCGCTAAACTAAACCGAGCGACCAACTGATGCAGGTGTTCTTTCTTTCGCGTTCTTTTTTTAAAAAACACGTCGCCTGGGCCGCAAAATATTTCTCACCAATTCCCGTGGCCACCAAGCACACGCAGTTAGGCAAAAGAACGGCTTTACATTTGTCATGCAAATTTGTGGACAACTCTCACGAATGTTAGACTTAATATGAGGCTTGATCACAAGCCTTCGCTGTTAAAGACACGGCATAGGCATTCGTTATAGTCGTCGCGGTGGTACAGTGCCCAATTCGATGACACCGACTAACTTTTAAACGGGGACTTTGTCTAACTTCCTAAAGTAGTAATTCTGCATCGCGCGGTTGGCAGTTGGCACAATGGCAGGTGAACAGGAAAAACAAAATATATTCTAACAAAAACATATTCTAAAAACGATCAAAATGGTAGCGGGAAAACAGAACTTGAACAAAAAGTATGAGAATTTTATCACAGGAGACTATTCAAACCCCCTTCTGAAATACAGCTCGCGTGCATGCTGTATGCAGGTAATTCAATAAAAGTTACTGATTCATTTTGGTAGAGTAGGCTATATAAGGATAGAAAAATGCGTTCAAATAGTAATCACCAAATGAACATTGTCCACTATAAATGCAAAGGATTTGAAAATTGTTAGAATGCTCTTCAAACAAAAGGTCAGATATGCATTTAATATATAAATACATGCGTTTTATACTAAATCAAAATACA
The DNA here is from genome assembly GCF_013347855.1 of Anguilla anguilla. Lineage (NCBI taxonomy): Eukaryota > Metazoa > Chordata > Actinopteri > Anguilliformes > Anguillidae > Anguilla > Anguilla anguilla. The sequence goes on along the minus strand of NC_049206.1, from coordinate 61,025,574 downwards.
ATAGGAACTCACTTGAAAAGAATTAATCCATAAAGTATATTCTCGACAACACATTTCAAAATCATTTTTAAAATGAGCTAGAAGGTGATTTATAAAATATTCAAAATGATGTGCTCCCCTTAGTGGAGTGGTGAAGGATAAGGTATGATTTAATTTGTATATTTTGGTTATTCCATCCCCGTTTTATCATTTGAGTTCTGTAATAGTATAGTAATTTTGTACTTTAATGTTTTTTAGATGAAAATTAGCTATGGGGCTAACTGTTGGCACATCAGGTGTGATGGGCATGATCCCGGTTAAATAAAATAAGAAATAAAGTAATAAAGTTGGCGAAAGTCATTTAAATAACTAATGCAATTTTTCCGTTGTGATGTTACAATTATTTTATAGTTTTCCTTAAAGGCAACATTTGCAAATAATGTTCCTTACCAAGCAATGGTTACAAGCAACAGGTTAAAGTCAACAGAACATTACAAAGATGAAATTAATTATAATATAGCTACATTACAATTCTATATTAATTTCACCCTTTAATCCCCTAAGATTATGTGAATTTGGGGCATTACAGAACAGAGTATACTCTAAGGATTGGGTAAATTCTATTTCAATTCAGCCATTGTTCCAAGTGATTTTTTCAATTAATATACTGGAATTAAATTCATTTTCTTAACCGCCTCAATTGAAATGGAATTTACTCCATCCGTTTACATGCACACTCGGTTCTGCACACGTGCGCGCGAGACGTTTCTGTTTCTCTGAGTTATGTTTTCAGGACAGTTCCCTGTTCAGGAAGCAGACCTTTCTCTCTGGAACATCTTTTTTATTCTCTCCCCTAATGCTTCATCTCAGGCCATCTGAAAATCACCAGCGAAAATCTCACTGTGCATCAAGTTAACATTTGACCCGTAAAATGTTCTCATCCTTCTTTTCCCCACCATTTCCCACTGCGGTATATATATATTACATGTGCATTTGTGTGTGTGTACAGTATATATAGATTTATAGGTCTGTTTATGTTCCTGAATGGCCCCGCATGTTATTGAATGTATATTCCGAGAGGGTGTTTTATCATAATTACCCTGCTTTGTTTATGAAGCTCCCTCCGCAGGACGGGAGGTCACAACACGGCCGTCTGTTTGTTTTTAGACCCGGACTACTTAAGATGTCTTATCAGTGCTCTTCTCCTCTCTCTCCTGCTGTTTTTCCCACTGAGGGCCGAACCTCCGGCCTGCATCGTTTGGCTCGAGGTGAAAGGGACACTTCCTGTATAATAATAATAATAATAATAATGTGCTCAATGTCTGCACGCTCAATAAATATTCTTCTATTTAAAGATGAATATGCAAATAAGCAGGCAATGCATATTTTAAGTAAAGCAGTCTGCATTTATGTCCTGGAGTTGTTTTTTTATTAAAGGTGTTTTTTTAAACCAAGGCTCCCAGGAACCCATCCTAGATGTTTTGGTACATTTAAAGAAATTTGTATGTTCAGTCTCATTTAGCAAGAAAAATTACAGCAAGCTGAGAGTTCAGAAGAATTCACAAGAGGGCGTACCACTGCCACACCCAAACACATATTTCAAAGGCCTGGGGGGAAACTTGCATCTCTAACACTAAAACAAAAGCTTCAACGTTTGTTTGTCTTATCAGATTCGCCGCGTTTCCGACCTTACAATTCCATGTGAACATGTGGCCAGGCTCTCCGCCTGTACTGTACTCTGTGACGGAACGCGGAACGCGGAACGTGGAACCCGGTGCAGCTGAGAGCAGGGTTCCGCGTGTTCTCCCAGCATGCAAGGCACTAAATTAAAGCTCATTCGTGACAGACAGGCCGCGCTGGCAAAGGGAGTGTTCCACTGCACCCCTGTTCCAGAACACATCCTCTTCTGCCCACGCGGTTCGACTGAAATGTATTTATGTCACCCATCATAAATCATATTATTGCTTTTCCGGAGATCCATTAATGAACATTAAAACACAGACATCCCAAAACACCCAGCCCATATTCTTGCAGGTATTGCTCATTATTAATGGATTCATTTGGGCTAGTGTCCCTGTGGATCAGATCAGAAAGGAGATGATTATGGGATATTTACTGAATGCCCTTAAATTTCCTGTGTCCCCGCATTAGTAATACGGGTGTGTTTATGAACATGTGCGCAGTATTGTGTCTCCATTTGTGTCTGTTTCAAATTTCTACCATATTAATGTTTGCATGTGTGCCTACTGCAGCATGTGTACAACCTGGTCGGTGCAATCTGAATGCCAGTTTACTGTCTCACACAGCACAGAGTCCCCATCACTGCACAGGGACAACAGTTCCTCTTATTGATCCGGAGGCAATACTGCCCTCTACTGGCCAAACGTCGCCACTCTCAGCCACAAACAGCACAACCCCGGGCAGCTCTTAGTTATGCGCAAACCAGCCCCACGTCGGGCACCGAAGTTCTTTTTTTAAATGCAGTAAAACACTTTCAGTTCCACGTTTTATTTTTGCCTCACATTATGAAGACACATCGCACAGGATCTAAAACATAAATAAATACGAATCAGTCAAATACAAATATGACATAGATAAGTTTCCAGTATACACCACTGGCCTGTTCCTCATAATATATAAACAATATTTCTGAATATCCACTAGAGTACCCCACTTTATTACCTGAGCTCCGTCACCCCCGATCCAGGCCCGTAGCCACGCAGGGCTCAGGCATTTGAGTCCGGTCAGAAAGCTTGACTGATGCAAGACCCTGTGCTGCAGGTGCAGGCCTTTCCTTATCTTACATA